>NC_067492.1:14629915-14729915 GCF_947179515.1 Apodemus sylvaticus
AAGGGAAACAGGATGGACCCCGCACTCTAAGGGGTCTACACAGCAGCAACCCCTTAGAATCCAAGGTCACCCCCATGTCACTTTCCTAGTACGGTGTCAGCTTGGGTCTGCTAGGGTTTGTGGCAGGGCTAGAGGCATGAGCTGAGCCCTCTTGGGCCTCCTGGAAGCCATATTCCATTGTATGAGATGCTCTAAGGTAGCACCAATACCCTTGCCAAACAGGAAATGCTAAGATATTTTCATTTTCACTTGGGAGGATGAGTCTGTGTTTGTAGTTATCTACTGTGGGGGTTGATTTTATATATATATATATTTTTTTTTTAATAATTCAGAGCCAGTGTGTACATTCAGGGGCCAGAGGACAACTGTAGGTGTTATTCCCTGGGCCTATGCCTTCCATCTTACTTTTCTGAGACACAGTCTTTAACTGGCCAGAAACTCACCAAGCTGACTCTGTTGGCTGGCTAGTGAGCCCAGGGATCCACCAGTGTCTGCCTCCCTCCACTGTGGGATGACAGTCATGTTCCCAGAGTGTTCCTACCACACAGAGCCTTGTACCCGGGTCCTGGGGAATTAAACTTGGGTCCTCACATTTGCATGAACAATCTCCCCAGCCCCAGAGAGTGATATTTTTACCGGCTTCTGATGCATACGGGGCCCTGAGGAGCCCTGTGTCTTTAGTCGAATATGTACTTGACCTATTTGATGGGCAAGCCCTCAATATTCCATGGTATTAAGGGGCACTGGGAAAAGAGGGAGATTACTGACCCACAAGGGATACTCTAGGCCAGCAAGCTCTGCCCTTGACCCTAACACGCTTGCCAACTCTCCTGATTCCCACTAAGAAATCTCTGTGGTTCTATGCCTGACAAGCCATCTGCTTGGAGGCTTCACTCGGCTCAAGGCAAGAGTTTACACGGAGACCCTTTCGGCTGCTTCAGACGCTATGCTTTGCTGGAGTACCGACCCCATCACCAACTAAAACATCAGCACCTTTCAAAAGCTACAAATACGCTCAAAAGGAAGCTTTTCTTTATAAAACTCCACTTCTCTCCATGCGAAGGCAAAGAGGAGAGAAATCAAGAATGTTTTTCGTATCAATATCCAAGGAGATCACCATTCTTTAGATTTTTAAATTATGTTTATTTGTAGATGTGTGTGTGTGTGTGTGTGTGTGTGTGTGTGTGTGTGTTGGGAGTGCATACATGCCATGGCGTGTACCTGGAAGCCAGAGGACAGTTTGGGGAGTCATTTCTCTCCCCCCTACCATCGAGTAGGTCCAAGGGACAAACTCCACTCAGCAGAATTGACAGCAAGCACCTTTACCCACGAGACCATATTGATGGCGCAAACTGTCACTGTTTTTATAGCTGAATTCCATAAACCGGGCATGGTGCTGCTTACCTTTAATCTCAACACTCAGGAGGCAGAGTCAGAACTCTGTGAGTTCAAGACCCGCTTTGCTAACAGAGTGAGTTACAGGACAGCTAAGGCTACAGGGTGAGACCTTATATTAAAAAAAAAAAAAAAAAAACCAAAAGTACACTATTTTTTATATTGTTTAGTATATTTTATAAAATATAGCAAATTTCAAAAAAATAGTATAATTTTGGGGGGGGGGGTACAAATATGTGAGAGGGTGTTGCTATAGCACCCTGGCTGGCCTCTAACTCCAGAGTGCTAAGATTACAAGTGTGAGCCACTACATTAGTATACATGATTTTAGAATGTGGTATTAAATGTGTTCATAGTCGCTGTATTTCTTTCATGTTGCATTACTTTGCATCTTAACTACTTAATAATCAAAATCGTTTATTATTCTGCCTAGTCCCCATTCTCAACACCTTTCCACAGCCTTTCCACAAGGACACTGATTGTTTTGAGGGAGAACGCTCTTCAGTTTGCCAGGCCCCGGGCAGACAAACAAAAACAAACATAACCCATTCTGCCCTTTAGTCCTGCACCACATGGCCACTGGACACAGGTAGTCTGCCACGGTCACTGCTACGGACAAGTAAGGACAGTATTTCCAATTGTTTCCTCTACCAACAAGCCTTGCCCCAGGAATGCTCAGTTACAGGTGACACAACATCTTCAACAAGTAGGCGACTGATGCCTGGGATTTTCTGAATGACAATGGTGGCCCCTACTTTAAAACGAAAGAAAGAAAGAAAGAAAGAAAGAAAGAAAGAAAGAAAGAAAGAAAGAAAGAAAGAAAGAAAGAAAGAAAGAAAGAAAGAAAGAAAGAAAGAAAGAAAGAAAGAGAGGGGGGAGGAAGAGAGGGAGGGAGGGAGGGAGGGAGGGAGGGAGGGAGGAAGGAAGGAAGGAAGGAAGGAAGGAAGGAAGAAAGAAAGAAAGAAAGAAAGAAAGAAAGAAAGAAAGAAAGAAAGAAAAGAAAAGAAAAAAGAAAAGAGAAGAGAAGGGAAGAAAAGAAAAGAGAAAAGAAAACAAAACAAAACAAAAGAAAACAAAAGAAAAGAAAGGAAAGGAAAGGAAAAGAAAAGAAAAGAAAAGAAAAGAAAAGAAAAGAAAAGAAAAGAAAAGAAAAGCGAGTCCTAGGGTTCTGGGGAAATGCTCTTTCACTCTGCCTAACAGGCCGCCTCTGTTTGTCTGCATCCATTCATGGATTTAACTGGATGCCACTAACGTCCAGCTTTCCCCCCACCATCCCTTTTCGGAGTCTAGCATGCTTTTAGCCTCTTAAAGCTGAGAGGTTGAGAGGACTTGGCTTTGTTCCGGGGCTCCTATAAACTGGGTAAGAAATTTCCTGACATGAGGGGACGGTGTAACAGGATGCATGTGGTTTCTCTTTTTCCTTTCTTTCTCTGTCCCTCCTTCTCTTTCTTTCTTCCTCAATAATCAGTTTGTAAAAGACATGTAGTGCCACATTCAAAGATTCCAAAAGAAAGAAAGAAGAGATTCTTGTGTGCTAGGAACTATGGCAAAAGACATCCTTTGTCCAAACCTAAAGGGAAATGATTCAAAAACTATATAAATGCTTAAATGCTCCCAACTTTTCAAAAAGACTGCTAAATGGGGGGGGGGGGGAGGGGAGACTATAATACAAGCTGGACAGGGTTGACGTGAATTTTGTGTTTTCTGTTACTTAAGGTATTTAAGTGGTCATAATAGCTCAGGTGCCAATTTTAACTCCCTACAAGAAATCCCAGTGTCCGGCTGTAGATATTTACTTTCATAGCCACAGACTCTTAAGTATACCAGTGAAGAATGTCTTTAATCTGCCAGGCCATTCCTCTGAAAAGAGTGTATCTCCTGACAAGAAGGGACCTGATGATAAGAGTTCGAGGTCTTCTGCCCAGCCAGCCAGAGCTGCCCACTCGGGCCCACAGTGCCGAGTCCACAGGAAGGGTGGGTACTTCCACATCTTTCCCATGCACACCCAGGCCTGCACACAGAAAACAGAACAAGATGATGGCCGAGCGATACACAATCCATCGGGATGAGGGCTTGAGCATGGCCCCTGAGTAACTCAGCCTGGATCACCCAAGACAGCTGGGCATTTGCATAAAGGATGCTGGGAGGAGAGAGGCCAGCACACGCTGGTACAAGGCGCCAGCACTAGGATTCTGGGCTGTGCTATCATTTTGTAGGAATTCTTTATAGGGCCACCAGTGTGGCTCAGTGGGTTCAGATGCTTGCCACTAAGCCTGACAATATGGGTTTAGTCCCAGAACCTGCATGGTGGAGGGGAGAACCAACTCTCCCAAGCTGTCACCTAATCTTCACACATGCGCCGTGGTGTAACACACACACACACACACACACACACACACACACGATAAATAAATGTAACAGAATGGCTTTACAAAAAAACAAAAAACAAAAAAACAACCTGATGGGGCTGGTGAGATGGCTCAGCGGGGAAGAGCACTGACTGTTCTTCCAAAGGTCCAGAGTTCAAATCCCAGCAACCACATGGTGGCTCACAACCATCCGCAATGAGATCTGATACCCTCTTTTGGTGTGTCTGAAGACAGCTACAGTGTACTTACATATAATAATAAATAAATCTTTGGGCTGGAGCGAGCAGAGGTCCTGAGTTCAATTCCCAGCAACCACACGATGGCTCACCTCTACCTGTACAGCTACAGTGTACTCATATATGAAAAAAATTAATAAATTAATAAAATCTTTAAAAACAAACAAACCTGACAATAGATTTGCCCTATAAGGGATGATAGTGGCCCCTTTTAAAGCTGAGACATAGTTTTGACTCTTTGTTCTGTTCAGTACAATGGGAAGAGGAGGCTGGCATACTCATACTCGGGATAGCCTTGCGAGTATCCAGTATAAGACTGGAGGGGGGCTCCCCAGAGGTGACCCTTTTCGTGTTGTGAACATATAGATTTTGTTTGGATGGCAAAGTATGGTGGGCTGGAAGTCGAGTCACAAGTCTAGATTAGGTACAGGCACACAGGCTGAGAAGATGGGCCTTGGGAGGCTGGATTGGCCAGGCAAGCATTTGTAAATAACCAGAGAATGGTGAAGAATGGAGGACTGAGAGGCTGGGTCAGGTGACAGGAAGACGTCAAGAATTCAGGGTGAAGGAAAGGAAAAAGGAAGAAAAGCCTTCATGGCTCCTCATGGCATCTTACGACTCCCGGGACATGTCAACTTGTCCCTCTTGCCTCTTAGAGGTTTTACAAAGAAAACAAAATCAGACCGTTTCAAGGGGGAAAAAAAAGACAGGGATAGAATGGGAAGGGAGGGAGGAAGAGGGAAGGGAGGCGGGGTGAGTGGGAAGCAGGAAGTGGGAAGGAACTGGGAAAGGAGGGGGGCCAGAAGAAGCTAACTTCTACTATATGGTGCTGAAGAGAGAGAGAGATGTAACACTATATAACTACTTTATACAGATCTGACTGCTTACGAAACGTTGGCTAGCTTATATTTCATAAGAGTCAGGGCAGTTGTGTCATCAAGAGCGTTGGGCTTGAGAGATGACAGTTCTCTCCTTCCTAAGGAAGGTCTCTCTCAGCAGGGAGCTTGGCAAACATAGGTTCTGGGATGTTTGCTGAGAACCAGAGCCTTGTTCCCACAAGATGGAAGCTGGTACAGAGCTGGTCTGAAGGAGGATGGCTCTGAGGACTTGATGGAGGAGACACGGTGGAGAAAATAAAGCTGCCCCAAAGTATCACCTTCGGCATACATGTGTGAAATACTCCCAGGTGCAGTCAAGTGTAGAAACACCTGGGTTTGTTTCAGTTTGTTTCTTCTAAACTTTAATAATAATAATAATAATAAATATATAAAATTTATTATCATCGTCATCATTATCAGTGTATGTGTGATGCCCATGGAGGTCAGAGAACATCTTTGTGGAGTCAGTTCCCTCTTTCCACTTTCACCCGCGTCCCAGGAATTGATCTTGGGTTATCAGGTGTGTGTGTGGCATGGGCCTTTCCGCATTAACTGAGCCATCTCATAAGATTTTTGTTGTTGTTTGCTTGTATTTTTCAGACAGGGTCATACTATGTAGCCTAGGCTGGCCCAAATGTGAAATTTCCAGCCTCCTGAATGATGGGATTTCACCCAGGCCTCCCCATGCTCGGTTCTAATGTTTGAAAGTGCCAACTGGCATTCTGTAGGCGGAAAGCAGGGAGTCTGTCCCCGAAATGCACCCCACAGCGAGGCACAGCCTGTGGGGGGCGCTGTCGGGTGGGGGTGGGGAACATGAGACACAGCAGGAAGTCAGGTGGAATGTGATGAATTGGGATTGATATAAAGGGATTGGGGGGGGGAGCTGGAAGAGGCTCACTAGTATGGACAAATGCTCGCCTAGCATTCAGGAAGAAGCCCGAGGTTCAAAGCTTAATGTAGCATAAACTAAGTGTGGTGGCCCAAGCTCATAATCACAGCGCCCAGGAGAGGAGCCGTGCACCACAGGCTGACCCACCCAGCCGTCTAGCTCCCGGCTTTCACGATCTGAAAACGGCATGGGGCTGAGAGTGTTAAAGCTCGAGTGGCATCCAAGAATGCAGAAAGGCTCTCATCAGGGAGAAGAGAAGACAGAAGAAAGCGATTCAGCATCAACGAAGAATGAAAAGTACGCCTGGGGTCAGACCTCGGAGACCGTGCCTCTGCCATCACACTTCGCCAAGCTACAGGACCCGGGGAATTGTCTCTTTAAGCCCCTGTCTTCTCAGCTATGAAAAGGATACTGGGGATCCACAAGATAAAACAGTGTGACCCAGGGCTGGAGAGACTGCCCAGGAGGAAAGAGGCTGGCTACTCCCGCAGAGATTAGAGTTCAGTTCCTGGAACCAACATCAGAGGACTCACAACCCCCTGTAACTGTGGCTCCAGAGCACGTGACCCTGCTTCCTGTTTCCTGGGACACTCACTCCACCCACAGAGAGACAGAGACAGACAGAGAGAGAGAAAGAGAGAGAGAGAGAGAGAGAGAGAGAGAGAGAGAGAGAGAGAGAAAACCCCACACAAATAAAAAAAAAGTCACAAGACACACTTCACCTTTCTCGGGTGCTGTTAGAGTCCCTGCCCCACCACTTGTTGATAACCTGATGATTCTCCAAGCCAGTATCTTTTTGAAAGAAAGAAAGAAAGAAAGAAAGAAAGAAAGAAAGAAAGAAAGAAAGAAAGAAAGAAAGAAAGAAAGAAAGAAAGAAAGAAAGAAAGAAAGAAAGAAAGAGAGAGAGAGAGAGAGAGAACCTGGCAGGAAGCACACGTCTGCCTGAGATCTCAATTTATCTTTTGCATGCTAAGGGAGGTAGCTCCTCGCTCAGTGCCTTTCATTGTCAAGCCCAGAAGATCTATCTACCCAGCAGAGAATATGCGGATAAAATAGGAACGGGGAAATCCCACGGAAACAGGCACTATCTGCAGTACCTCTGGGCCCTGACAAAAACAATGATTCTCTTCCTGTGGTTAGTTCAAACCAGTGAATTAAGCTTTGAGGAATCACTTTCAAATAAGACTCTAATTTCAGGGACCCAAGGAAGCCTGCATTTTAATAAGATATTTCATTGTTATCCTGAATACAAAACCATTGTTTGCCTGGCTCTATAATTTATCGTTAGACAGACACTGCACTATTACTGTAGCAAAATGAAACACGCAATGATCTCACTGATAAAACAATTGGATCATAAGGCAAGACGGAGCTCGGCACTTTAAACAGAGCTCAATACCCCTGGGTGGCTATCGGCATAGGCTAATATTCCCAGATGGAATTTTACCTTTCTCTACTCTTCCGGGAAGAGAATCATTGCAGAAACCTGCTAACAATACCAGTACAGTCTCTCCAACTTAATCCTTTGTTCCTTCTGAAGAAAAGGCTGCTTGCTGTTCTGGGTTTCCCTCTACTCATCCCAACAATTAACACGCGCACGTGTTCTTCCTTGGTAGCAACAGCTTCTTGATTTACGTTAGGAAGTATATATTTTTGCACACCACAGGCAAAGCTATTCCTTCCCCTACAGAAAGAAAAAAAGAAGTTTGTTTACAAAGGTGGGGGAGGGGTGCGGCTGTAGCCGGAAATGACTGGGTTCATACCCCCTCAAGGTTTCAATTCCTCTGTGTTCAGTCAAGGAGGGAAGAGGAGTTTTCCTTAACATTTTTTTTTTCTCAGCTGTGGTGTTGTCTCCCTCGGATCCTTGAAACTTGCCTTTCTCTAATTCCCAAGTGGAGTCGGTCTCAGTTCCCATCTGTTGAACACCAGGAAGTGGTTAGCAAGTCAGGAAGACAGAGAGGGTGGGCCGATTCAGAGAGGCTCCGCCCACCCCTCTGCCCAGCATGGCAGAAGGCCGTGGAGGCAGTCTATGGTACTCCCCAAGTCCTGACTACCTGATCTGTAAAGTGGGAGCCTTCACATCTACGTCCGATGTTGTCAGCAGAAACTGAATGACCTGAGCACCCACACAGCGAGGCTGAGGGTCTGTCTTTCCTTCCCTGAGCACAGACTTTTGGCCTATGCAGGGCTGAAAAGAAATGAGTCAGGGGGCTGGCGAGATGGTTTGGCATGCAAATGTGAGTGTTGCTCACAATTGACCGCCTGAGTTCAATACCCAGAGACCACAAAGAGATCTGGGTGTGGTGGCACACATCTGTAATCCTACTACCCCTGAGGGGAGGGGGGGGGACAGATGAGAGGCAGAGACCTATCTAGAACCTCCAGCAGGAACAGCAACTGGAGAGGCAGACAGACCTGCCTCACGAAGACAGGAGAGAAGCCACCCTTGGACTCTGTCTTCTGACCTCCATTCAGGCACACAAAAGAAAAGAAGCAAACACGGTAAATATGAAGCAAGAAAGAGGAACGAATAGGAGGCCAGTATTAAAGTGGGCAGGACGTTACATGCAAATCCTGACCCTAGCTCTCTCTCTTTCTCTCTCTCTCTCCCAAGGCCCTGTAAGTTCTAAGAACATGCCCAGCACTGCAGCACTGAGATGTAACTTCTGCTCACCATTTCTCTTATAACACATCAACTACAGCCACAAGGGGCTGGAGCTACAGTTGTGACCCTTGTTTGAGAACCCAATATCCAGCTTCTTTGACCCACTTATAGAGTGACCTCCAGGTGACTGCTACGTCGTTCATCGTTCCGCAGTTGTCACACACAGCCAGTTTTCCTGGGGATGGACATTATTCTGAGCACATTTGTGGACTGAGGCCCCCTTAAGAAGTTTCAGAATCCCCCGTTACTATGGAACCTCGTCCCCCTGCCTCACTGTGCTGGGCACTTCCTAACACAGATGTCTAGGGACATGCCCTTGTGCACCTGTCTCAAGGTGCTCTTCTGACACTCAGGAACCAATAATGGTCATTGACAGGGCCGGGTTTTGCTGCATTTCTGGTAAAACTTGTGTCAGGAACAATTAGACGCTGAGGGCTGGGGAAGAGGTGATGTCCCTCTCTGGAGACCGTGTCTACACACAACTGGGGTCAGTTTAGTGAAAAACACCGGTCAGAGCAGCTGCATGATTGAACTGACTGGTAATTCCCCAGCCAGGGCAGGCAGCCTTGGGCTATGCGGGGGAGCAAGGCAGCCAGCCCTCCACTTCCTTTTCATTTAAAACACATCTCAAAGTACCAGACTAGAGGTAGAGATTCAGTTCAATGTCTTTGGATTGATTGATTAATTTAAATCCCCTGAGAGATCCCGTAGGTTCACAGATAAAGCCAGACAGGCCGAGAATTTTCCTGTCTTCCTCAAAGGTGGAGCGTTTCCACCCGCAGCCCCCTAATTGGAGATGATTTACATTTTTTGTCTTGATCTCTGCATTGGAAAAGAGGATAAGTTGTCATCAGCAACTGTTGAAAACCTGGCTGAGCATAGCTTCCCGGTTGCATACCGCGTCCACGTTATTGGACGATCTAATCTCGTGCAAACGTGGAGCGGGGTTTGAGAACCACCAAGCGGGTACTGGCTGTTCTGGATGGGGGGATCCAATGAGCCTTGGTAGCAAAATGCTAACTCTGCCTAATTCCAACTGTCCAAGCAGCTCGCTGGGATCCCTCAAGCCTCAGCTGCCAGGATAGCAAAGGGAGGCTCGACTGAACTGCTGAGATCAAGCTCCACATGAGAAAGATGTCCGACGCCAGGTACCGATAGGGGCTGGGGAGACGACTGAGCCGGTAAAGCTGACAAGTTAGATCCCCCAAACTTATGCCTAAAAGAAATCTGGCCTGGCTTCTTGCTTATTATTCCGGAACCCAGGAGTCAGAGATGAGCAGCTCCCTGGGGCTTACTCACCAGCTACTTGGTGAACTCTGGGCCAACAGAGGGGGGAAAAACTGTAGAATACCAAAGGTGATCCTGTGGTATAGCTTCTACATGTACGTAAGTGCACACACATGTATAATTACATCTGCGCGAATAAACACATTCTCTCTCTCTCTCCCTCATACACACACACACACACACACACACAAGATATCAATGATCATGAAAATAACTATGAGAGAGCCAAGTGCAGTCTTACCAAACAGTGCCAGGACTCCAGGGTTGACAAGAACACGAGTGTCTGATATCCTAGATATTCCACAGTCTCCTAGACCTTAATTGATTCCTGGAGAGATGGCTCCATTTTGTTCAGTGTGCCGATGCAGAAAGAAGATGTCCTTCTCAAATGCTTGCCTGTTCGCTACCACGAAACACACCAAACCCTGAATCACATAGTCTCTAATGTGAGCTACCTTCAATGTGGCATCATGGAGGCCTATGAACATGCTTTAAGTGTCTCCCCTAAGAGGGATCTCTCATCCTATAAAGAGATCTCTGGTTATTTGCTAAACTATATAAAGCAAGAAGAACCACTGCATGCATGGTGGAAGGGAAGAGGGGTAAGTTAGTAATACCTTACAAATTCAATTTGCATTCTCTCCTGGATGTTAACCCAATCTGAATGAACTTTTCCAAAATAAGCCAGCATTTGAAATCCTCCTGCATGATAGATGGCCTTACACATTTAAAAACACCATCCCTTTAATAAACTGACCTGCACAATGTGCTCTTAAATGGTTCTAGAATATTCTGATAGCAAAATATTTTCTGTTTCTGGGCCAGAACTGGACATTTCTTCTTGGGAATATGATGTTTGAAAATCAGTTCCTCCTATTATAGATTTTCCCCTCAGCTTGTAGAAAATCCATGATTCCCTAAACATTGGTCTTTGAAAGCACATTGACTAAAATCTTCATGCTTAATTCATGAAGCGCAGTCTGGAGATTAGTGGAGCTGGACATAGACCGGGAATACTTTATCATATTCTAATAAGCAGAGGCTGAAAATTGCATTTCTAAAGCTACAGTATTAAAGGGCGCACCGCAAAACATGACCCAAACATAACTCAGTAGTTTTACCGTGCCTGAAAAGGCTTTGATATGATAAAGTATGCTGACGGTGAGAATAAACACAACTAGAAATTTTTGAATTTAAAAAGGAGGAAAAAAAAGGAGGGGGGCATGTGAAACTTGGCAAACATTTGGTATATTTATGGAAAATATACATATTATAAACTCATGTATTGTGGTTCTTATAAACAAGCACGGACGACTGAGTCACGCAGCGGGAGATCATTGTGACGCCTCAGTGTAAGAGTTCAGAAAGGCTAAAAACACGAGAGATGGGAGAAAAGTAAATACAGCGTGCATAATGAGGTTAATTTAAAGGGTGACAGAAAAGTCTTTCTTAAAATAGGTCACTGCAGAAAATCATGTGCACGGTAGGGTCTGGAGGGAGAACGCTTGAGGGGTCCCGGTGTTTCTTAGAAAATTGTCAAGTGTGAAAGGCTGCCCTAAGACTGGCAGCAACCATCTGCAAAATATTCAAACAAACAAACAAACAAAATCAGCTACGGAATCCAAATGTATAAATCAGCAGTGCATATAATAGTAAGTGCAGTGCTTGACACACACAATTGGGGCTAATAATATCTGATAGATAGGTGGGTGGGCATCTGGATGGATGGATGGATGGATGGATAGATGGATGGATGGATGGATGGTGGATACCCAAAAGAGTGTGAAAGAGAGGAATGGTGGGATGGAAGGACAGATGGACAGATACATAGGGAGTGAGAAACCAATAGAAACAGGGTTAGAGAGATGGATGGATGAATGGGTGGATGGATGGATGGATAGATAGAAGGAAGGAACAACAGATGGATGGATGGATGAATGGATGGATGGATGGATAGATAGATGGAAGGAAGGAACAACAGATGGATGGATGGATGGATGGATGGATGGATGGATGGAACAATGGATGGAACAACAGATGGATGGATAGATGGATGGATGGATGGATGGATGGACGGACGGATGGATGGATGGAACAATGGATGGAACAACAGATGGATGGATAGATGGATGGATGGATGGATGGATGGATGGACGGACGGATGGATGGATGGATGGATAATGGATCATATATGATCAAGTAAGAAACTAACGGACATGGGTGGGCCCTATCTATTACAGAGCTCAAGGGGATTTTGGTTTACCCTACTAAGTGCTTGCTGAGTCCCAAGGTACATCAGCCGCTTCTGAATCTGCATGCAGTGGGAGAACAAGGAGCAAGAATTCAGGGCAGAAGGGGGGGGGCAGCAAGCTGAGGACTCAAGGGATTTGTCTTTAAAAAGCATCTCCACAGCTCAGAGGTGGATAGCAGCCGGGTTTAGTGAGGAAAGTGTTGGAGGCAGCAGGGGTGAGGGGTGGGGTGCTGTGATATTGGACTGAGGGTGTGTGGAATCCCTCAGTCCTCAAAGCTGGCATCCATAGCTGCTGAGATCAGAGCAGAAAGATCAGAGGCGCCGACCTCCTGCTGAGCCTATGATTTTTATTTTGATGGGTGTGCATTCTCCATGTTCTCTGCATTCAAGTTAATAAAGCAGGGCTTCTCCTCCCCCTAGATAACTCCCAACTGAATCTCTATGCGGACTTCTAATGGCCTGGTCTGAGCTTTAACCCCCAAATGGGACCTGCCATCAGACGGTTCTGTAGCTTTGTCACCTGCTCTTCAGTTGGCTTGTCCCTCCTCATGCCTGTGTCCCCACCAATATTGATTTGGAGGTTATTTTTAACAGCGGAGGTCACTCAGCTATTCCTGCCGTGGGTGCCTCTGGCCCCCCTGGGCCAAAGGCCACAGTCTCGATCCATCTCAGGCAGCATACTCCTTCCTCTCTGTGTGTTACAGACTCTCAAAATGCCATGGCCCTGACAAGGGACCCTCTGGAAAGCAAGGCTCATCAGCAGACCTTGTCCGTGTACATTCCATCTTTATTACATGAAACTAATGAACAGACAAGAGTGTCAGTACCCGTCAGTACCCGAGTATATATATCCCTCGAAGAGATTGTAGATAGGGTTTTTTGATTTACAGTCTGTGCTTGCACAAAACAATGAAGTCTACTCTACTGACCTATACATATGCCATATGCAGGCACAGAAAAACTGATTTTAAAAAGGAGGAGAAGCCGGGCGGTGGTGGCGCACGCCTGTAATCCCAGCACTTGGAAGGCAGAGGCAGGCGGATTTCTGAGTTTGAGGCCAGCCTGGTCTACAGAGTGAGTTCCAGGACAGCCAGGGCTACACAGAGAAACCCTGTCTCGAAAAAACCAACCCCGCCCCCTCCCAAAAAAAAAGGAGGAGAAAAAACAAAGAATGAAAGAGTACTCATATTCCCTGAATCTGGAGCATCACCTGCCCGGTCTACACAGGGCCTGCTTTGAACTGAAGTTTGTTCCTCTACTGCCTTCGGGGATTTGCCAGCAGCTACGGAGGGCACCTCCCCAATCCACTTGGGCTGGGCTAACATGTCAGGTCTCCTCACTGGCTGGTCAGGAGGAGATGGCTCTCCTCTGCTTAGTGTGAAGGGCACTACACATCTCTGCTGGGGAGAGAGAGTGGAGAAGAAGGTCGACTGAGAACCTCTCACTTGAGGTGAGCCTTGGACACGGCCAGAGAAAGGCCTGAAAGAACACATCTGCCGCAACAACCTGGCCTGCCCCTGTGTGTGGCAGGGTCCTAGCAGAAGTCGTCTGCAGTGTGCTGGATGGAGGTGGGGGGCTTGTGACTGCCACTTGGGGGTATGGCAGATGACAGGCAAGGAGAAGACTGAGGAGCAAGTCAGACTGGAAACGCTCCGGTAACACCCTGGATGGCTGAGCTCTTGCAGCAGGCCCATCTGTATCATTTCCCCCAACATCCGAGCCCCCTGGTGAAGCATGCCTCCTCCTGCAGACATCTCTGGTTCCCCGGGCACTAGCTCTTTTGCATTGGCCTTTGACAGCAGAGCTGGGGATGCAGAGAAAGGGAAGCAGCTTCCCTGGGAGACCGGCTCTTCTTCCCTTAATTATCAGCCTTTACTTGCAAGATGCATCGGCTGCTATTTGAATAAACAATAGGGGATTTGGAACGGAGAAACTATGAAAATGAAGTTGCTTTAATTTACATCTCAAGGGACCGGGGGTTGGGGGGGGGGGCTTGTGGAGTTCTGTGAATGCCATATAAATAAATAAACACTTTAAATAAGTGTCAAGTCGGGGAGAGCCTATGAGTTGTAAAGGGGAGAAAGGAGCCCAGGGTGGCCTATGAGTATGAGATCTTGCCCTGAGCATGTGATATCCAGGGCTCCTTTAAAAGGAGACAGAAATGCAGTGGGAATATCGACCCCCTTATGGGAACAGGAAGGAAAGGAGGCGGGGGTGTTACTAGAATGGTAGCAGTGTGGTGAGTTTAGGATTTGGACTTTCTGGATTTGGGGGGTGGGGGGCAGGATCAGCTTCATGAAGCAAGCAAAAACCAGGTGGAAAAGGAGATTCTGTCTGTAGGCTTCTCTCTCTCTCTCTCTCTCTCTCTCTCTCTCTCTCTCTCTCTCTCTCTCTCTCTGCCCAGAATCAGGTACTGCTCAGAGAGGTCAGGTTTTTGCCACAGTTGATACAAGAGGATGCGCTGGTTTTGGGTTTCGCTGCTGTGGTCCGTCGTGAAGGAGGAGAGTCTGGGGAAATCTCAACGACTGTCTTTGCATGCTGTGTGGGGTAAAATGAATCCTTGCATATAGAGATGCCCCTGGGTTAGTTTCATATGTGGGATTAAAAAGGCCCCGAGGATACGGAGAGATAAAGCCGAGGACAGGTTAAAGGATGGACATTAATAAGACACAGGAAGGGCACGTTGGGAAGCGACTTTATAAAGCTCTTGCTGGGGACTTTATGAGCGTGGTCGGAGCTCGCCCTCAGATTGATCTTTTCCCATTTGGTGGAATGAGAGGAGACTGAGGCTTTCACAGTGTTTCTGATTACACAGCTGGACAGAGAAGTGGGATTCAGGGGCAGCTCCGTCTCTCCGCTGCTAGGGGAGAAATGCCGGGATGCTGTTTGTTTGCGGCTTAGAGGAAAATGAATGGACCGGTCATCCCAAGGGCTCTGATTGATTGTCTCTGGGCCTCTTCCACCTTTGCTGGCTCTGCCTCAGCCTCAGCCCCAGCCCTGCACCTCTGGTTCTCTTTCTATGTAGATTACATTTACTTGTTTTTGTTTTTTTTTAATAACGGGCAGGCTTTTATTGTGTTGCCTGGGAAGACAATACTTCTTCGTCAAAGTGCCTGGATATGAGCCATAGGGCACAGGTGTGCCAAAGCACCTCTACAGACTGCAGGACGAGTCCCTGAAAGGACTTGGTATCTTGGCTCCTTGTCCGCTCACAGGCTTAGGGCAGTGGCTGAGAGCTGCTTCTGGTCATCCTTAGCGCTCTGCCTATCACCAAGGCTGGCTGTAAGAGTTGTACTTTTGAGTTTCGTGGTCCAGTCTCTTGTCACAAAGAGGGAGAGAGGTGTGTCACGGAAGAGAACGGAATGCTGGAAGCAGGTATGTATGCGGCAGGAAAGATGCTGGACGGATACAATGTTAGTTACAATAATTAACAAACCAGGGCCAGTGAGGTGGTTAGTGAGTAGACACACTTTTACAAGCCTAATGGCTTGAGGTCCACCCAGAAACCCATACAAAAATAAAGAGAAATAACCTCATCGATTTGTCTGATGATCTCTATATGTACACAGTGGCTCACAGGTCCACATGTAGACAGTATGGACTCATTTACAACAATGAGTAAATCTTTTAAAATTGCAATAAAAATCCAGTAAGAGGAAATACAAAAGACTCTGAATGGGCAGTGTGGCCCAGTGAGATGCAGGGTCTAAGTCCACTCTGGCCAGATAGGCGCTATTGTAAATTTACTGTTACATTCAGATACTTGCTTAGCATTCACAAAAACCCGGGTTGAATCCCCAGTACATTTAGACTGGGTGTGATCACCCGTACCTGTAACCCCACCCAGGAGGAAGAGACAGGAAGATCAGGGGTTCAAGGTTATGCATGCACCGTAATGTAGCAAGTTTGGGACCAGCCTGGATACATGAGGCCCTGCCTTGAACTCACACAATCAATCAATCAGTCAATCAATCAATCAAAACCAGGATGGAGAAAGCTCAGTCTGTAGACCTGAACTCAATTCCCAGATTCCACACATAAAGTGGGATATGGGGTTGTGTCTTTATAATCTGAGCTCTGGGGAATCAGAGACCACAGGATTCCCGGAGCTTGCTAACCAGACGGTCTCACCTATTGATGCACTGGTGGAAGGCCAAAGTGAGGAGTGAACGACACCTAAGGTTGGTCTCTGACCGCCACGTGCACATATGCACACATGCACCTATGCTTGCCTGTATACCCATACAAACAGGAAGGAAGGAGGGAGGGAAGGAAGGAAGGAAGGAAGGAAGGAAGGAAGGAAGGAAGGAAGGAAGGGAAGGAAGGAAAGCCGGAATATTACAGTCAGATCCTCACACCAGTAGCCAAATATACTTCCTGGCACATGGGTGGCCCAAGCCTCCTTTCCAACTCGAGCTGTAACAAAGGCAGAAACATGAGACAAGGAGTCTCTGCGTCTCCCTCCTCTTCCTCCCCCTTACACCAGTTACCCAACTCCCTGCAAACCAGAGATGAGAATTAACTCCATGCCCTAAGCACGGAGACACTCCCATTTTGTCCCTTGTGTAATGTGCATCATCTCACAGCTATACAAAATTCAGGAGCTCTCGGAAAAACAAAAACAAAAACTGTGTTTAGTTCTCTGTCACTAAGTGCTGGTTTGCACGGTTAGTCTTCTCTGAAATCCCAGCCTGCGGCAGAAAACACCCATTTTCGATGAAGGGAACTAGAATCTGACCTCTAAACAGCCAAAAATGTACTCAAATGAAATAGAAATACATCCATTTGGCGAGAGGCTCCCTCGACTAACATTTTTTTTTTTTTTGTAATGCCACACAGTTCCCCATTCTCACATATGAGCATCATGTATTGTAATACGGAACAGCTATTGACTGGAGCTGAGGTGAATACCCACACATATTGACCTCAGAGGTAAATATTGACGGAGACAAAGGTAAAATCAATGCTTACCTTGAGGGATAATAAATCTGGATATCTATTGAAATAAGAAGTCGATCGGCACATTGTTATAAACACTTACGGTTATCGTCATTTGTGTGTGTTTGTACAGTGGGTGGCCGGTGGCTGTTCTCTAGAAAAATGGAGCCAGAAGTACCTTCTCCTAAGCATAATTACAGGCTTCTCTCTCAGTTTGGTCAGCCACATTCAACTTGCTAGGTAGATAACTCGAGGCATCCCTTTCTGTGGGAGTTTAGCGTGCATCTTCAGGAAGCTTCTAGAATTAGGGTGTTTACATTGGTTACTTCAGCCTCTTCTCTCAATAATGGAAAAGACTGACGTGGGATCTCCCCTGTCCGGGCTGGTAAGCCTGGACTTTGGGAGCTCACTTTGAGACTCATTAGCTTTCCAAAGATGAATTCAGAACTCAGCTGTGGGCCGGGCGAGATGGCTCAGCAGGGAAAAGAGCTCCTTCAAACCTGGAGCCTTGAGTTGAATTCTTGGAACTCACACATAAGTAGGAGAAGAGAACCAGCTACCCAGAGAACACAACTACTCTGACCTCCATACATGAACCATGCCATGATGTACTGATATACATACATCATACATCCCACCCCAACACACAATAGTAAATAAAACTTAACAGTTGTCTGGTGTTAACTTTGGAACTAGCCTTCCACACCAGTGTCTTTCTAAGGAGACTCAACCTGGTCTCCTGGTGAAAGAGGATGTCGGAGAAAGGGAAAGGCAGAAAGTAGAGTGAGTGGGGAGACCCAATGGCCACATGTTGGCAGCTCAGGACACGCCTCCACAAGAGGATGGTAAGAGCCGAGTCCTCAGAGGCACTGAGTACCATACTGTCTGAAGGCAAGTCTAGAGAGCTGGGCCTCAGGGAAAAACACTCCCATTCTCAAGGGAGGCATGTATGTGAGGCTGGAAGGCGCTTCCTCCATCCAGGGGCTGTTTGATTACAGGTACAGCTGTTAAAAAAAAAAAAAAAAACCCACGCAGAGGCAGGAGCTGGTGATGTCTGCCCACTTCTCTGGCCATGCTGGCTCTCTCCTTCAGCTGGGTGGCACATACTGTCTCACTGTGGCGGAGGAGCACTGAGCATCAGGCTGCTGTTTGCCCGCAGCTTGGTTCACCTCAGCCAACCAGAGCAGGTGTCCTGCTTTGTATGCAGACAGACACCACAGACCAGCATTTCTGTGGGTAACCAGCTATATAATCTGGGCTCACACCCTGCGACTTATATGTAGAAATCACGGGACCACTTGTGAGAGTTGATTCTTTCCTCTCACCGTGTGGGTCCTGGGGAGTCCATCTCAAGTTGTTAGGCTTAGAGGCAAGTGTCTTTATCTCTTACAGTAATGGCCCTCTTCCTAACAGTATCCAGCACACTCTCACTCCCACCCCCACCCCGAGTGTCTGTCAGCCAGGGCTAAGTATTTTCCTATTTGCATTTCTCTCCTTAAGGGCAGGGTCTGTATTGTACCTGCTTCTGTGATCCTTGCATCATAGAAGGGCCCAAAACACAGAGGAAGAGCAACGTTTGATAAATAAACCACAGACTCCGTGAGCTGTCACTACCAGGGACGGTCTTCTTGGGGGACTTCAGAACAATCCTGCTACCTCTTTGGAGGTTTCCATCATTTCTCACCTCCGAACCATGAGGGGTTAATGCCTCGAAATTTTTATTTTATGAGAAGGGGAAAAAATTAATCCATCAAGAAAAGCAAAGCCAATGGCCAGTTAAAATGAGTGAACACCAAGAGAAACCTTAGAGGCACACAGTGTAAACCTCCGCAGGTTCTTAAACTGTATTTATACGCACATTGTGGACACGTTATCATTTAATGATAGCTTCCTCTATACTCTTACTGGAAAGCTATGTATAAACACCCACTTCTCTGCTGTAGCTACTTTGGGGTGACCAGGGTCCCTGGTGGGAACCCAAACCAGGAGGCACTGAGCTGTGGTTTGGCCTGCCCCGGTGGGTTCCCCCACGCGCCATGTTGAGCAAGCTGGAGAGATGGCAAAGAAGACACAGAACAGTCGGGTGGCCACTCGGGACCAGGGAAGGAAGGAATGAGTCTTGTTTGTGATATGCTCCGAGGATATGGACAGAGATGACTGCCAATGAAGTGATGATTAGGAGCATCAAATGGGCCGACTGCCACGTGCTTCTATCTAGGAAAGATCAGTTAATGAATGGAAGGGTCTGGAATGCTTATTTACTTCATTTACTCTCCAGTTCTGCTGTCATAGTAGTAGTAGTAGTTGTTGTTGTTGTTGTTTACTTTCTCCCCTTGCTTCCTTCTTGGCAGTTACCACAAAAAGAAATTCTAAAGGAAGGAAAGAAGGAAGGAAGGAAGGAAGGAAGGAAGGAAGGAAGGAAGGAAGGAAGGAAGGAAGGAAGGAAAGGACTCCAAAGGAAAGCACCCTACATGTTCCCTGATTGCTATAAGAAGTGCTAGTCTCAGACACCATCCAACTTGAGAGCTCAAATACAATTGGTAGCAGGAGGGGCAGTGGTGGCACTCAGGAGGCAGAGGCAAGCCGATCTCTATGAGTTCAAGGCCAGCCTTGTGTATAGAGTGAGTCCAGGACAGCTAGGGATACACAGAGAAAACTTTTCTTGAAAAACCAAAGGAGGAGTGATATAATGGGTAGCAAAAGAGATTCAGATAAAGGTGGGAGAAACCCACAGGTATCTGACAAGGCCAGCATAAGGTGGCTTCCTTGGATGGTGTACATGTCCAGGCAAGGTGGCAATGCTCTCAAAAAGAGCCTTGTGTACTGCCTCATTCTATCCCCCTCCCATCCCATTTCACAATCATCAGCAATCATCAACATCATCAGCACCATCAGCACCACCACCATGATCCTCAGTGCTGGGAATGCTGAGCTTTCCCTAAGAGTCCATTCTGGATTTCGCCCTTATGAACAGCATCGTGATCATCACAAAGTGATGCAGGCCCAGTGAGGTGGTTCTAAATAAAGTCACTTGAGTTTAACCTCCACAACCCATATGCCCACGTTAGAAGGAAAGGACTCCAAACTTGTCCTCAGAACCGCACCCCTGTACACAGTGTTGTGCAAAGACCCACCCACAGACCTACATAAAAACATTTTGTTGTTGTCTTAATTTAAAGAGTTATTTCTAAGGCAAGGAGAGATGATTCAATGAGTTAAAGCACTTACTATGAAGACTGCCTCTGACCAGTACACCTGCCATGACCCCACCCCCTACCCCTGCCACACACACTCATAAATAGGTAAATGAACTCAAAACATTGTCTGAGTGTGCGTGCCTGGCATTTGAATGCACCCAGAAACCCTGGTTTTTATCAGAATAAACATCCCATAAAGACCCAAGGTTTCTGTGTTCTCTGCCTTAAAGGTACCATCTTCACAGAAGGTGAACTAACCATTCCTCTGCGTGGCTTTGCTAAATTCCTATCAAGGAGAGAATTTCACGACTTAGCGCCAGAGAGAACTTTATCATCTGCATCGAGCACCTTGAGGCTACTTCAAAACTGACATTCGGTGCTTGGGGAAATGGCTCAGGGGGTAAAAAGCTCTTACTGGGAAACCTGATGACCTGAGTTCGAAACCTGGAACTCACACTGGAAGAAAGAGAACTGACTCCTGAAAATTGCCATCTAGTAGTAAGTACATGCTCTCTCTCTCTCTCTCTCTCTCTCTCTCTCTCTCACACACACACACACACACACACCAATAACAACAATATGAACACTATAAAGAAAATAACAGTGTTGTGTGTCAGCAAGGCTCCCTAAAAGGCAGCGTAGCCCTATCTCGTCCCCTAGGTTCAGAGTAAGCATTTGCCAGTGGCTGCCTCAAGAAGCCAGGTTGCCAATTTTACACAATGGTCTGAATCTTCATTATTTGTCCTCAGACCCCCCACGAGTCAGGCCTCCTATCAATTTAGGGCTATTGTCATGTGGCAGTGTGCTAGGGCTTCCTCAGGAGCTGCCCTGGAGAGACTTCCTTTGACCCAGTTCCCTGGTCAATCCTGACCATACCCTGTACCAGCACTAGGCCTGCAGGTAACCCTGCAAAATGGCCAGGGTAGTGCAACAGTCCTTGGACAGCCCCTTGGGTGGGCAAAGTTCCCCAATGCTGAGTTCATTTCTCGTATAGCTTCAGCAACTACAAATGGGCAGCTCAAGTCCCTTGTAAACACTCTAGGCATTTCCAAGAAGGGAGGCAAGTGTGTGTGTGTGTGTGTGTGTGTGTGTGTGTGTGGTGGGGTGGGGGCTTGACTTACATAGCCATGAGTAAACAGCAGGATATTGTTGATGCTACCTAAGAGACTTAATGTTTCCTGACACAATGGATTGGCTTTCATTGGGACCCATTGCACGTCTAACAGGAGGGAGACCTTGAACAGAGACGGCAAACAGTTCAAGACTGACTTCACTGCCCAGACCGAGCGCACACTTCGCCATGCCCAAAGTAGAGCAGTGATCATTGACCGAGCAGCTCTTGAGTTGGGCCCTTCCTTGACTCTACTTCCCACTTCCAGTGCCTCAGAATGTCCCCAGTGTCCGGTGCCAAAGACAGTGACATTCCTTCTGGTCAACCTCTCTGTTTACAGTAATCAGGGCAAGGTAGTGAGCAGACCTGGATGCCAAGTGATCGCTTGTTTTTGAGATAATCAATAAGACACTTATCTTGAAAGATTCATGCAAGTTTGGAATCAATTATGAATGGGATGATGATAAAACTCGATAGGAGAGTTGCTGTATGGGTTGCTTTTCAAACTCTTATCTGAGAGTTGGGCTCTATTTTCTGTTGGTTTCTCTGAAATGTCATCAAAATTTTACAACCTGTGCTAACTACATTACATCATTACCAAATAGCAAGATTTCCACATGCCTTAAGTGGGGATTTTCAAACTCACACTGTAGAATCTTGGGACGGTACCCTGAAGAATTAAAAGTGTGGGCAGAGCTTCCATCAAGAGGAAAGAGAAATGAAGTGTGGTGTTTAGTGAACACGGACTACCACAGAATTGATTCAGAAATCTGATCTGAAAGGAACGGGTCCCTGCTTCCAGGCAGATGACCTTGGGTATTTATTTGGCTATATTATACTTAACTTTTCTCCATCAAAATTCCCCATGTCAAGAAGAGCACAGTGGTATCTTCACTGGCATTCTAGAAAAGAAAAAAGATTATCCTAGGCCTAGTACATTCCCAAATACACAGAAGGCCGCCAGTAAGTGCTATTCATTCCTAAGGCCATAGCTCTGGCTGGTTCACCATGAATAAATTATTGAATATTTCCCCCCACATTTTCTACCTTTTGTGTATGTGTGCAGGTGCAGTATTGCAATATAGAGACAGGATCTACCTTTATAGTTCAGGCTGACCTTGAACTTAGGATCTTGCTGTTATCTCCCAAACACTGGGAATACAGGTGTATATAGCACCAACATACCCAGCCTGGTTTCTCACTTGTAACCTGGACAGCAGTAACTGTACAGGGCAAGGCTCTTGGGGAAATAAATTCAATAATGAGCAGCACAACATTTGATATGGCAACCGAGAGATGGGACGGTGTAACAACTTGCATTCAGCAAGAGGAAGAAAACTGAAGAGTCGGAGACCTGCTCTACATATAAGGAAGGACACAGAGGCCTGGGTGGACTCATCTTGACTCAGGCCACTGGAACGGTGACATCATGAGAAGGTTGTGACACGTGGTCCAGACAGGTGCGAAGGCTTGCAGCTAGAATTGATGCATAAGACAAGACAATCCAGGAGTGGAGAGATAATGTGAGGTCGTTGGAAGTATGGAGGGTCTCCATGACAACAGGAGATCTGCCCTGGTTTTGGTGGGGAGGGTGGAGGCAGGGAAAGGACAGGGAACTGGGTCTCTAGGAGCAAACTGTAGTCAAGTGACTTGGAAGAAGGAACCGAATGACTCAAGGACTCTTGGTGACTGCCATGGGAAAGAGAAGAGGAAGATGCAGAGTACTGAGGACCTCCTGGGGACTGACTGGTTAATGCCAAGTGCCCTTTGTCATCAAAACTCCAGTTGGTGGCAGGGAGTATAGAGTTGGCACATGCATGGACTCCGCTTTGGGAAGGGAACCCAAGGCGGTATGGGTCAACTCCTCCACTAAAAGGCTCCCCCTCGTGGGACAGAACAGAAGGCAGTGAGGTCCCAGCTTTCTGGCCAGCAGCCAGGGCACTGGTCTCCATTCAGGACAGGATCCTGCCTAGCACTGAAGCACCTTCTCCTCCCAGCCCCAAATAGAACTCACAAATGACATTTTATGGACCACACTGTTTAAGCTGTCCCTGTGGTCAGAAATAGCCCGGGGGTGGTCAGAAGCACGGCCTCGGAAATCGGACACTATATTTAGTTCACACAGACATGGCTGAAGGATTTCTTTTTCACGTTTGGATTTTGAGTAGCAGATCAGTAACTGGCCTTTGCAGAGGCCAGGGCTTAGGTCTGAGGAGAATGGGGGGAAGTGGGCCAAGCAGCCAGGCCACCCCCCCCCCCCCACAAGCCTTGCCACTTCAGTCTCAGCAACCCTCAGGGCATTTCAGTTGTTGAAGAAATCATCATTTCTGTTGAGGCGGGAGGAAAACTCCCTCAGTTTTATTCTGCAGTACGGCTGATGTGTACTCCGATACACAGATACTGTGTTCAGCCTGACGATCGGCACCTGTGTGTGCACACATGGATTCACATCATCCAGGGTGATAGGTACACAGTGGAGCCGGAAGACTCCCCCCACCCCCACCCCGGCCTTTGGCAATCACTACCTCTTAGCAAGGTGAGCTCTGTCCTGATTTCTGTCAGCTGTGGAAGCCAGGCCTGTGTTTGACTTATATACAAGCAGTGTTACTGACTAGATAACTCCTGTCAGGTGTTTAGCACTTTCGGCATAGTGCATATAAAAGTCACACTCTGCCGCCATATACTGGGCTCTTGTTGGATGCCGGGCTCGGAATAATCTTTGTTTAATCCTGATTGTGAGCCTAGCAGAGAGGCCACAGTATCCCTGCTTGACTAAAGAGGAGCTGGGAGCCAAGCAAGTTTAAATGGTGAAGTGCAGGATTCTGAGCACAGAAATTAGCACCCCGGGGCTCACGCCCTAAGAGTGCAGATGCCAGTTTCTCCTGGCCAACAAGAGCTCTCTGGATTGACTGATAGTTTGCTTCTTTGTTTTCTCAGTGCTGGGGGCTGAACCTAGGGTATCGCTTAGGTCAGATAGGTGCTTTATTGCTAACTCTAGTTCCAGCTCTAAAGTTAGAGCAGTCTGCACGGTTTTAATTCATTTTTGGCAGCACTAGAGATTGAAGATGGGATCTGGAGCATGAAAGGCAAATGATCTACCACTGGGATACGTCCCTAGCTTCGGTTAGCTTTGAAAAAAAAAAGATGAGAATTTTAAATTTACATTTTTATTTTTTCATACGTGTGTGTGTGTGTGTGTGTGTGTGTGTGTGTGTGTGTGTAATCATTAAAAGAACACATGTGGAGATCAGAGGACAGCTTTGTGTGTGTGTGTGTGTGTGTGTGTGTGTGTTACATTACTCCTTTACAGTGTGGGTCCTGGAGACTACATCAGGGTTGGTAACTAGAGCCTTTACCTGCCGAACCATCTTGCTGGCTACCCATCTACTTTGGTCACGCGGTCCACGGCAACAAACCTTAGCTGTGGTAATCGTGTTACTTACTGTTCTCGATGCTGTGAGAAAATATGTGGGAAGGTCGCAATAAGGAAGGGTTTCTTTTGGCTCTCAGTTTGAGGGTACAGTCAGTCGTGGCGGGGAAGTCATGGCGGCAGGAGCATGAGAAAGCTGATCACATGGCGCCCACACAGGGGATGGAGAATGAGATGGATACTTCCTTCTGTTTGGGCCAGGATCCCAGCCCTGGGAGAGCATAGCTCACACGTAGGATTGGCTTTTCCACCTTCATTCACCCAACCTAGACATCTCCTCACAAACATCCCTGCAGGTTTGTCTCCTGGGTGATTGATTCTATTTCCTCTCAAACTGACAATCAATGTAAGCCATCACGATGAGGATCTTACAGGAAGTGGTAATGACGCTACCAGGCCTCACATTAGTGCTGAGAAAATCTAGATGATCACGCTGGGCCGGGACATCAACTTCATGGATATTAAACTTTGGTGCAGAAGATAGAAAAGAAACACTTAGTTATAACTGTATCCTGCAACCACAGAGGGAGGGGTAGGCTACTGTGGGCTTCCGTGAATGTGGAAGCTTGGGAAACGTTCAGACAACAAGAAGGCTGGGAACCTTTAGTGATGTCACGTAGCCGTGATGTGAAGGAGCCTCACGCATGCATTTGCCCAGTAGGCATGCAGTACTAACTGCTTTTGCTCTAAGGATGCTCAAGTGCATTTGCAGTAGACACCTCAAAAAATAGCCTTTCAAGGGCAGCTTTGCCCTTGACTCTTGCTTCTGCATGTCAAAAGCACTTAACTCAAAGCCTGTGGATTACCAATCCTACCTCTAGGGATGTAGGTTCCCAAGTCCTTCCCCTGTGCTCTGACATGGAATTATCATGCCGTCATTCGGTTAGTGCCAGCTCAGGAGGAAGGATGTGCAACCCCGACACTTGCAGTCTCTCCTAGGAGCTCCTTCCCAGTACACATTGCCACATAGCCTGCAATCTGCAGTCTGTTTCAGAACAAGAGATTCTGCTGCAGGAAACAAATGAATCTCTTCTGAGTAGAGAGCCATAGGAAGACATTTATTGGAAGACATCATGCTGGCCCCTGATCTGACTGACACTGGGCAGCCTGAGTTCTACAGTGGGTACATATAGCAGGTCCGAGGTTATCAGAATTTTTCTGAGAGACCAATGTGCTCATTGAAGCCAGTGTTGCCTGTTCCAGGCAGGGAGCAATGCATGCTAGTTCTGGCCTTGGCTCTGCCTGCTTCTGTTGTTGAGACACAGGGCCCAGCAGCTGCCTGGGTGTGAAGACTGGGATGTTAGAAAACACACATGTTCCAAACGTTCAGAAGATGCTCTAAGGAAAAGACTCACAAGAACAAATATTTCAAGAGTAAAGGACCCACTTCCTCTGACTCCTGTCTTACTCAAGAGCTCTGTGCAGACACAAGAGCACTGAATTCCCGCTTCTCTCTCTCTCTCTCTCTCTCTCTCTCTCTCTCTCTCTCTCTCTCTCTCAGTTGAAATGGAATAGGTTAAATGTGCATTTGGTGTACAATAAATGCTGACAATTGTAACATCTAAAGGACAGGATCTTGATTTTTTTCCTCTGTGTTTTCCTCCCCTTCCTCTTCTTCCCATTTTAGATTATATATTTTTTTATTTTATGTGTATGACTTTTTTCTTTTCCCCGAGTGTATGACTGTGTACCATATGAGTGCCAGGTACCCACCATGGCCATAAAAGACATCTGGAGTCACAGATGGTTATAAATCAGCACATGGGTGCTAGAAATCCGATCCAGGTCCTCTGGAAGTGTAGCAATTGTTCTTAACCACTGAGCCATCTCTCCAGCCCAAGGGCAGGATGAGCCTTTTCACCATCTCTGTGTTCCAATACCAGCAGAGTTCAGGCACACAGGAAGTCCTCAGTCCACCAGTGAAAGGGCCTAACTTAACAAGTGACCTGGGGGAGACTAGGTCACAGGGACATTTTGCAAACAATTGCAAGAGAATCTACGAACAGAAGTGACTCAGGTGAAGCTCATCTATCGACCTAGATGAAGATCCTTCTATGAACTAGTTTACTATAAAGCCTGGGCTCATGTGCTTTGCTACTTAACCAAAAAAGACAGACCAGACATGCCCAGGTGAGGCTGGGGTTCCACTGACAAATAATGAACCAATGATATTTCTGTAAAATTATCATTGGTCAACAGAGAATCGGAGACAAACAACATCCAGTTGCATAGCCCATAACACCCATTACTCAAGAGGCTGAGAAAGGAGGTTCCCAAGTTCAAGGTTCACTTGACTAGCATGTTTGAAGTCTGAGCATCAATTCGCAATCCTACCAATGGAAAAATAAGAGGGGGGGAAGAGAGAGAGAGAGAGAGTGTATGCCTGTGCATATATATGTGCCTGTATCTAGAGGCCAGAGCTCAATGTTTCTACCTTTCTGTTTTTGAGAAAGAGTCTCTCAAAAAACCTGGAGCTCACCAGCACATCAAGACCAGCTGACGAGTGGGCATCAGCGACCTTATATCTCTGCCTTCTCAGTGCACATCCCCACACCTGCCTTTTTCATGTGGACGTCAGGGATCTGAACACAGATCCTCATGACTGCACAATGATTGTTTTACTGACAGAGCCACCTTCCCAGCTCCCCAGTTTTTAGAGAGGTCTTTACACACCAGAAGTCTAGCGAACGTAAGTAAGCTGGGCAACAATTGATGTGGAAAAGTGACTTTTGGAAAAATAAATCTTGACATCTAAGAAGACACAAATCTGTCCTATTGACGAGGTGCATACTTTGCTACACTGCCGTCTATGTTAATATAATTTCTATCTATACTCGACAGCAACCTTGAGTGACAAGCGTGGTATAGCAGAGCAGCAATGGCTGTCCAAAGTATAGATCTCACTTCATTTTCTACCTTCACCCTGACACACTTTGGCCAGGTATTGACCACTGAGACGCATTCTTCTGGCCGTAAATACGATCAATACCTCACTCAAGCGGAACATACAACTGTACATTTTCTGCTTATAAAGAGCCATGGATAATCAGCGCCGATTATAGTTCGGAGAGACCAAAGACACTAGCGCATGTGCTGTCCCTTCTCAGAGGACCAAGCTGAAGATGATCTTTGCCTTGCCTACAAATGAAATATTTAAAACATTGTTTTGATGGCCCAAGGTACGCCTGACATATTTGTCGATTTTCCGCAGATGCGAGGAGTGATTAGATTTGGGGGTCAGTTGCGATAAGGTCATCCGAAGACCACGCATTTTAATTTCAAATTCGGGATGACAAACCTGATAAGCAAAACTTTATAAAATAAAAGGGGTATGAAATTAACTTACGTGACTAGTTGGTATGGGGAGAACTTTTGTATTAAGTCCTGTTATCTAAAGGGGACCTGGTATTACAAGAGAGAATTTCCCTGACAAATAACCTTGATGTGCTAAGGCACGGACAATGCACTGCTGTGAAGGACTTCCATCCATGGTGGCCTGGGTTCTCTGTGGGGAGACTAAATGGGTCGAGGTGTTTATTGGTCACAAACATATTCATAGGACCGAAGAGGTGGCTCAGTGGGTAAAGACGTTATCACCCAAATGTGAGAGTGCCCCCACCTTGAATGAAACACCCCCTCTCCTGGAGGTCTCTTGATAGTTCAGACAGATCATGGCCATTAAGGTCTGAGGTGGCACCACAGGCAGGCAGGTGGTGACAACTCCAAAGGGTTAAACCGTGAAGACAATGAGATGGCCTAGAAGTGCTTAAAACTCAATTAAAATAAAAACCAGCCCCCTGTTCGTTCTCCACAGCCAGATTTAAGGCTTGTTCTGTATTATCTATTCATATGAAAACCGGTGCAGCAATTGAATATTGAATTATGCTAACCCACTTTCTGAGCTATAGAAGACGCTGGCTTCCAGCCCAATGACTACAATAGCCACATGCTTGAGGCTTTTAATTATCTAATTAATGGAGTGTCATTTTTGCAATTAGTTCAAATGACCATATGTAACTTTTTTTTCTTTTTAAGATTGGAGTTGTAAATATTAAAAAAAACACACTTGTTATATGTTGCATTAAAAAAATGACCAATAAAGCATTTAATTAAGAGAAGATTTTTTTTTTAAATCATCAAACACATTCTAACATGGTCAAGGGCTGATTTCTCATGACCGGTTCATAGATACGCTTTAGAAAATTTATTAAATTGAAGGTAAGAGAAGGAATTGCCACCTGGATGGGCAGGCAGCAGAGAAATGGGCTTGTAAGGAGAGTTTGAAGGAGGAAGGACATGGAGATGTGAGGAGCATACGGTAGGAATCCACTCCAATGAGGGCCATCACAAACAGTATTAGAGAGGAGGCAATAATTCTAAATCACCTCACCTAAGGCCAGTCCTCTCCTCCCACACACACACTTCGATTTTCATGGGACCGCTTTGAACTTTAAATCTTCCACTCTCTGCCTCTCTCTGCAGGGTAGAGAGTGTTACTAACACCAGAGCATTTGGACGAAGAAGCTAATGTGGTAGAAAAGTATGCGTAGGCTAAAGAAATTATTTCTGTGTTATTTGATCAGTCCTTCTGTTTGGTAATCTGTCCATGATGGGTTGGTCAGGGTACAGGGGGTGGGGTGGGTGGTTCAGTGGTGGAGGAACAGTTCTGATGGGTAGGAGGTACTGTTCATGTGGAATGTTAGAGGTGACCAGCCTGGAACTGGTTCTCAGCCCTGATGAAGTTCTTTCGTAAACAGAATAGACAACGTTTGCTTTCAAAGGGCTTGTAAGATACACACAGAGCAAGCAGATACACACAGAGAGAGAAACAGACTGAGACAGACAGAGAAGGACAGAGAGGGAGAGGCAGAGAGACAGGCAACCATTGTCCCTCCTGACTGCTTGCTGGACTTTGCTTGCACGTTTCCCTCCCACGGTGGCATCTGTGGGTTAAGGATGAAATGGTGACACCTTCCCTTGGCTCCAGAGACTCTTTTCAGCAACTTCGTTTCTAACAGGAAGCAAGCTTTTGCTTCTCTCAAGTCTCCTCATGTTCCAGGAATCCCTCTGTCAGACACGAAGATGTAGCCCCGTTACTTCATTTCTGAAGCTACCTTGCAAGGTAGATGTTATTTACTTACCAACACTGAGAAAGTGGAGGGTCAGCATTTCCCAACCCCTGCCTGTATCTGTCCCAACTGGAGATAAAGGTGATCTCTGAGCTACTGTCACCTTGACAGAGTGTCTGACAGAGTGACATTCTGTGCAACCATCACACTTGGCATTTTATGTGGGTTCTGAGAATCGAACTCAGGTCCTCCTGCCTGGAGAACAAGCACTTTGCTTCTGTTGACTGTTCCGTTGCTGTCAAGAGACACCAAGACCAAGGCACCTCTTATACGAGAGACGCATTTAATTGAGGCTAGCTTACCTTAGTCTCTTATCATTGTGGTAGGGACCATGGGTGCAGATAAGCAAGGATAGTTCTGGAGAAGAAACTCTGAGCTACATCCTGTTCAGCTAGCAGGAGAGACCCCGAGCCCAGCAATGGGCTTTCAAAACCTCAAAGCCCATTTCCAGTGATATGCCTCCTCTAACAAGGACACGTCTACTTGAAAAGGGCCACGCCTCCTTCCTAATCATCAACTGGGGACTCAAGAGTGCAAACATATGAGTGTATGGGGACATTCTCATTCAAACCACCACACTGACAAAGGCAGTCACCACCAGTGATAAGCACTCCAGCTTAGATGAGTTTTAAACACATCCAAAAAACTAGAAAAAGAAAACGCACACAAGACTGAAAATGGGAGATGTGACATGATAGAGTAGAGAAAACCAACCAGAATCTCTCGGGAAGAAATCCATGAAGGATTAGGACATAATATGAAGGGGTGTGAGATTCCATCTCTTGGGTGTTGGTGGTGTTGGTGGTGTTGATGGTGTTGGTGGTGTTGGTGGTGTCGGTGTTGGTGTTGGTGTTGGTGGTGGTGTCCCTGGGAAAGAAGAAAGCTCACAAGGAATTGTGAGGCTAGTCCAAGCTGTCAGAGAACTCACAGACACATGGCTGTCCTTCCAGGAAGAAATGGCTCAGTCCCCTCGAGTACACAGACCCAGGTGTTACCAGCATGACCACCTTAACTGTCATCTGTTTCTGCGTCATACTGATCTGTTTCTAAATGACCCCCTGGCAGAGTGGCCGATGCTATGAAAATGAAGGGAAACCAACCTGTACCCATTACTGCCCTCACCCCTGCTCACGAAGCACCTTGAAGGGCCGGGAAAATATGCAGACGCCATATGAGGTCATGCGCTCATTTCTTGTTTTTCAATGGGGGTTTGGATGAATGTCTTTCATTCCATTTACAATGACTGCCCTTCTGTATGTCTACTAGTCTTTCTGCCTCTGTAAATTTGGAATGTGTGTCACCGATGTACTATATATACATTGTGTTTAGCTTGTTGTTATTCATACATATTTATAGTACATAAATATAAAATTGAATGTGAGTGGAGTAAGCTAATGGTATAAGATTATTTCTAATTACACAAAAAGGCGTCGACAACATGGTAATTGGTGCACATTACCTTGCGTTGGAGTGAGACGTTATCAGAGGCTGGAAAGATGTCTCAGCCAGTAGAATGATCACAGCGAAAGCATGGAGCCTGGGTTCTATCTCCAGGAGCCGTGTCAAAGAGGCAGAGTGTGGTGGTAAAGACTTATAACCATAGCACCGAGTGGTGGAGAGGTGCTGACCCTTCAGCCTTGCTGGACTGCTAGTCTGGCCTATTTGGGAAGTTATAGACCAAGGAGATTCTGTTTTCAAAAAGCAAGATAGATAGCCTGGCCTATTTTGGAAGCTGTAGGCCAAGGAGACTCAATTTTCAAAAAGCAAGCTAGATAGCACCTGTGGAATGACACCCAAGGTGGACTCCTGACCTCCACATACACATGTAAAGGCCTACCACACATACACAGGTGCATGTGCACACACATGTAGACACAGGTCCACACATATGTGGTCCCGGCTAGCACCATTGTGAGACTTCACCGCTGATGTTTATAAGTTCTGAGATGGACACTTGCCTCAGAACACACTGGAAAAAAAATCCCCTGACACCTTTCTAAGGCCAGTGTCTCTGAATAAGAAAAATGTACAAAGGAAACAGATACGAAGGAGCATCCAGTACTGCATCTCAGAGAAAGGCCTTCTGGGATAGGAAATTCTTTGCCAAGTTTACCTTTTAAAAATTACATTCATTTAGGTGTATATGTGGGGGGGTGTGCATATGTGTCAAGTGGACATTGGAGTACAGCTTGCAGGAGTCAGATCTCTCATTCCTCGTGTTGACCCTGGAATCAAACTCCAGACCTCAGACTTTGTGGCAATCCCCTTTCCCTAGTGAACCATATCACCAGCCCACCAAGGGGAACTCTCTAACCAGAGGAAGCAAAGTAGACATTTTGTGACTTCTGAAAAATAGCAGAAGTATCAGCGTCTTCTATGGCTTCAGTTGTAGGGACACAAAACAGAAGGGCGCTTTGGAAAGGTGTCTCGGGACGATGTCGCACATTTTCCCTCACAGAGGCAGAGAGCATTGAAGTTTCTTTTAAAAATTCATACAGGAGAATCATTCTCTGCAACCGTAAGAGGGGAACTGTCAGGCGGCATTCCCAATTCAATATTATATTGTGCTTCAAGAAAAGATTTCCATATATTCTAGATTAAAAAAAGCCTCATAAATAAATGATAATCCAGTGCATGCTCTGAAAAATGAAAAAATAATTTTGTGTTTGCATTTTAGTCCGCAGAGTAAAATTTAATCTCTCTTTTAATACAGCATGGTTTATATAAAGAGGTAAAAAGATGTAACCTTATGAAAATTGATTTTTTTACATGTTTAAAAATGTCTTCCACTGTATTTATCTAGGCATTTTCTATCTGTGAGGCGAGGGAGCCACCACCGTTTGATAACTTCACCATGTTTGCCTGAAAAGTAAACAGAATTACTGTAGTTTAAGTCATTGATTTTTTTTCTTTTTACTATTAAAAATAATCAAGACCAGAGGAAGGCCTTAGGGGTGTTTGGGTTCCAGAACTCCATCATGGCCCGAGACAGTTCCCAACACATAGTAGACAAATGCATGGTGTACTGGCTGGGTTTGTGTGTTTACTTGACACAGCTGGAGTTATCACAGAGAAAGGAGCCTCCCTTGAGGAAATGCCTCCATGAGATCCAGCTGTAAGGCGTTTTCCTCAATTAATGATCAAGGGTGGCAGGGTCCATTGTGGGTGGTGCCATCCCTGGGCTGGTGCTCTTGGGTTCTATAAGAGAGCAGGCTGAGCAAGCCAGGGGAAGCAAGCCAACAAGTAACATCCCTCCATGGCCTTTGCATCAGCTCCTGCTTCCTGGCCTGCTTGAGTTCCAGTCCTGATTTCCTTTAGTGATGAACAGCAATGCAGAAGTGTAAGCCGAATAAACCCTTTCCTCCTAGACTTGCATCTTGGTCATGGTGTTTGTGCCGGAATAGACACCCTGCCTAAGACACATGGCTTAGGGACAGCAACGGGAAGTGCAAACCTCAGGACCCGAGGACCTGGTAGCATTAAGATCACTGGGAGTTTGTGCCATCAGTACAGAAACCCCTTGTTTCCTGCCCTTCTCCTGATTGGTCTAGGGAAGAACTTCAGAGGCAGGGCTACCTCCTGCATCTCAGTGCACAGAACTGGGCAGGAAATGGTGAGATGTACTTTGCAGTAACAAAATACCCGGTAAACACAACTAACAGGAGGGAGGGCATATTTTGGCTTGAAGGCCAAGGGGATACTTCCCTCACGGTGGGGGAAGTGCGGCAAAGTGAGCATGAGGCTATCTGGTCCCAGAGCAAGAATAGGAGTTGGATACAGTTACAAAACCTCAAGGCCAGTCCTGAGCAACGTGAGACCTCTAGTCAGCATCTAATGCCCAAAGGTTCTACAACCTTGGTAAATCAATCCATACCATATTAATTATCCCACATAACTTGTCTTTCTCGTATTTTGTGGGATGTGTTTGAAAGGTATGTCTGTGTTGATGGCGGCTATAGAAATTCGTTCACTCTCACACTGACTAGTACTCTACTGCGAGGATGTGTATGCCGCCACCGTTTCCCCCGCTTTACTGAGGGTGGCCACGAGGAGTTTTGAGTTACTTACTGTTGTGACAAATACTTCGCTACAACATTCTTAATCTTAATCTATTCCACGGACTGAATTACCTGTTGCTTATTACTCCATGAGCTAACAGCAATGTTTTTCCAAAATTTCTACACCTGGTGACAACCTCCCCCTTACAATGTAAGATGCCTGACTCTCCATACGCCCTCTTCTAGTCTTCTGATTGCTAGACTATGTGATATGTTTATATTCTGGTATTGGTGGACTACTTTCTTACTGACATTAACTTTGCGGGGCCTTCAGACTGATGAGCTTAGGCATGTTTTTAACAGTAAGATTTAGTTTTCAGGACACCCAGAATTCAAAGAGAGTCACCCGTGCTATCTATAGCTCAACATTGTAGTTTAGGACCAATGCCAGAGAGGTTGTTAATGAAATTAAATAATTTACATCCAAACAAGGTGCACACTAAAACATAATACCAACAGAGAGGGAACAAAGGGTGAGTCGTGTCTATCGAGGCCAGAGGCCTCCATCAGGTGTCTTCCTCAATTGTTCTCCACCTATTTTTGAGGCAGGGTCTCTTGCAGAAGCTGCAGTAGTTCGCCATTGAGTCAGACCAGCTGGCCAGCACACCTGAGGGACCCTTCTGTCCCTGCCTCTCTAGTTCCTGGATCACAAGTGTCCACCACCACACCTAGCTTTACAGGTGAGTGTCTGGAATCTAAACTCAGTACCCTCATGCTTGCACCAAATCACGTCACCATCTTCACCACAACCCACACCTGTGCATTGCTATATAGCTGACCAGGTCCACGAGGCTCACTTGGTGGCGTGTGTGCTCAATCCTTATGAGAAGCCTCCACTACAGAAAACACAGGAGCATCAGTCAACGCAGCACAGTTTTTCTCCTCACTCTTCTATCCACTTGGGTATTCCAGAGTTTCAGTCCCACCTGTCGCTGGCTCTTCAGGATGGAAACCCTCCCGGACCACATGTGAAAGTCAGACATGTCGCTTGGAGAGTCTCAAGTGGCGAGAGGAAGGGTCGGGCATGAAAGGCTTAGGTGGACCATCGGAAGTGGCAGGTGCCTCATGACATTATGAATACGGTTTCTCACCCGCTCAGGAGGAGACGCTGTGGTCAATATGGGAAGGTTAGAAGGCTCGGGATGAGGGAGAGGCCTCTTGTAAATGAAAATGTTCGCTAATGACATTAGTATGGCTATCGCAGGAGGTGTTCATTTTCCTGCTCACTGAGAGTTTAATAAAAATGTTATGTCTCCTCCATAGAACTGTGATTAATCAGCCCGGTATTGAGAACGTGCAGCGATTCTCCCTCAACAAAGCAATTTTCAAAATTTGAAAAGGTGTAAATTTAATGCAAATTGCTTCATAATCATATATGTACAAAACGGAGCTGACAACGCCGCCGTTCGGAGAGGAAGCATTACCATTTCACATTTTCTCTGCCGCCTGCCCGCCACCTCTCCCCCTTCTCCCAGCTGCTCCGTGAGAGGTAGAGTATAACTTTGGAGGCACAGCCAATGGAAGAGCATGCAAAGGAAGCGGGGACGGAAACGGTGGCAATTCTTGTGACAAACTCAAAAGTAGCTGTCTGGGCTGGAACGGCGAAGTAAAACAGAAAATCCCAGAAATGAAAAATGTGGTTTTAATGCAACGACGACGACAACAACAACAACAACAACAACGACAACAATGTGTCAACTTGTCTTAACTGAAAACCAGAGAGGCTTGGAAGAAGGGTGAAGGTAATGATCAGCTTTCTCTTGTATGTGGGATGTAGACTTATACATATATAATCATGTATATACGTCACACACAAAGACTCCAGTGGGAGCAGGAGGTGAACTGTTTGGGGGAGGAGGAACACAGATAAGACAGAGGCCAAATAGGGGAGGAGGTATTGGAGCCAATATAGACAATGCCATAATCATACCCGTTATTTTGTACCCCAAAGGTTTATCACATGACTGGCATTGAGGTGCTTCCCGGAGACGTCAGCACTCTGGCAATAAAGGCAGGAGGATCAGGAATTCAGGAGGACAGGGAATTCAAGGCTCAACCCTATACAGTGAGTTTGAAGCTATTCTTAGCTACATGAGACCCTGTGTTAAAACAAATATGTTATATACATATGTATATTATTATTTATATTAAAAAGTACACTTTCTGGATCTAAGGCTTTTGGGTGGGAGCAACATTGTTTTCTAAAGAGTCATGTATTTACTCACGCTGCTCCCCTTTCAATAGTCCCCAGATCTCTTGGCATTTCAGACCGTGTTTTGCAAGAGTGAACATTCCACAGCTCCCCCAGAGATTTGCTCCACCCTCCCATACTGGGCCAGTCTCAGAGGCAGACACCAGGTGCATCCAATCTCACAACTCGGAGTGTCTGCTACAAGCCAGGGGACAAGCCCAGCAAGGTCACTCAGCTTTTCACAGGGCTGGTGGGGGGTGAGGGTGGAAGTAAGACTTCGGGCATAAATGTGAGGGTGTGAGGAGTGCAGACGGCTTCCATGTTTCCACTGATGGCCTGCAAGGCTTATAGGAATCAAGTAGAAAACCAACCGGAGAAAACACACTGGAATTGATCTTATGCCAACAGGTGGTTATCCTGTCATTTAAGGGAGTGGAATCTGGGCCTTGGAACATGGAGCAGTTAGTAAAGTGCTTTCTGGTTAGTAAAACGCAAATACGACATTGAGCTCATGCTCTAGAACCCAGGTAGAACACCAGGATGGTGCTATGCCAGATATCCCACCACTGGGGATGCAGAGACAGGAGAATCACGGGGCTTAGCTGGCCAGTCAGCTTTGTAGAATTGATAAGCCCCAGGTTCCAGAGAAAGACTCTGTTTTAAGGAGGGGAAGAAAACCAAGGTAGATCGCTCTAACATGCAATTGACACCCAAAGCTGTTTCTGGCCTCATACATGCACATACAAGTGCATGCACATCCATGTATACCCCCCCACACGCATGCTCCTATACCTATATATGTACCACACACACACACACAAACACAAACACACACACACACACACACACACACACACACACACACACGCACGCACGTACCTATACCTATATATGTACCCACACGCATAAGAAGAGTTGCAGCTGTTCTGGTTTTTCATTTTTTAAAACCAGAAAGTAATTGTTCTAGTTTCATCTCTGCAGCTGTGATGAAATACCACCACAGAAGAACAAATAGGAGAAAGGTTTTACCCTAGCTCACGGCTCCAGGTTACAGTCACAACAGGGAAGTCAAGGTGTTGGGAACTTTAAACAACTGGTCACATCATATCCACAGTCAGCAACACACAGAGAGATACATGCATGCATGCTAGCTCGCTCACTTGCTTGTGCTCAGTTCAATTTCTCCACTCTTAATACAATTAAGGACCCTCTGCCTAGGGAATGTTGCTGCCCACAGTGGACTTGGTCTTCACACATCAGCTAACTTAATTAAGATAGTCCCCCATAGACATGCCCACACACCAACCCAATGCAGATAATCCCTTATTGAAACACTCTTCCCAGGTGACTCTGGGTTGTGTCAAGCTGATAATTAAAACTATCCATCACATGGTCCCACACCCATGAGTCTATGGGCGGCACAAATTGAACCCAGTGAGTTATAAAAGGAAAACAGAAAAAGAGGACATAAACTGGGGTCTGGAAGGAGTTGGTGGTGGGGAGGGGAATGGATACGATCGAAATACATTGTATATGTTCATGGAATTCTCAAAGAATTAATAAAATTATATTTTAAACCACCACAACAATGTTAGTTTGGGGATATTAAAGTAATTCTGAAATATATAAGTCTCACCACACTCCTTGGATCTAGTAGCTTTTACCATACTAGCTATGTAGGGCCTGAGATTGAATGGGGCAGTTCATTTCCTATTAAATACAATGAAACTCAACCTCATGGACCCCTGATGAGTCACAGGAAAGCAGGGGCAGTTGGTTCCTTTCTGTTTCGTCTGAAGGGGGATGTACTGCAGGATAGCCCCAGGATTACTTGGCCATGGTTATGGGCCTGGCAGAGGCTGCCCTGCTGGAGGCTTGGCTAGTAAGTGTCATTCCCTGCAGGACTTCATTGGTCCCTCTTTCTTTCATTTCCTTCCTTCTTTCATTTGCTTGCTTGCTTCCTTCCTTTTATACAAAGAATATGTTGGCTTGGGCCAGGTGGAACTTTCCAGAGCCGGTGGGAAGACCCAGTTCATTCTCCTATGTCCCTGTGTGTGTGTCAGATAAACCATTGTGTGCATGGATGGGAGATAGCAATGAGCCCTGGAACCTCTCATAACAGGATGGGCCCCTCTCTCTCGGATAGGACACCTCTCATGGCTGGTAAAGCATTTACAAAGGACCAGGAAGTGATGTGAACTCTAGCCAGGCTCTTCATCCACGTGGGCGTCATGTCAAGGGTAATCAGCAGTCCACTGTGAGCCTCGGTGTCTTCTTCATGACATAGGGATCATGAGATAATGTATCCTTTTAGTCCAGAGCCTGGCACATTGGAAGTTCATAGAAGGGGTGCATTTAAGCTGTGACAACTCTGGTATTCACACTCTATTCCATCCTATTCGTGCTCTACACTGTTCCTCCTGGTACCCTCTCCCTCCCACTCAGTTCCACGATGGAAACCCTCCACAGCTCTGCCTCCTCTGATGGATGAAAACAATAAAGAGCAGGAAGCAATCTGATCCTTCCTCATCTGGTTGGCACCCACTCACTGCCCATCTCCCTTTCCCCGAGAGGAACACGAGGAAGAAGTAGGAAGATCCACTTTGGTACCTGTCCTACTGGGGATCATGTCCTGGAACTTGTGGGAGTAGTCTATGGATGCCAGGCAGGCAGAGTGCACCCCTCTCCTGCTTCAGAGCATTTACCTGTGCCCAAAGTCCATAACGACTAAGAGCTCTGTCACCGAAGGTTTCATTTGATGCTTGGGATGGCCTAAGATTGCTGGGTGAGGAGGTGGCTCTACGGGTAAGGTGCTTGTTTCTTGTGTGTAAGGACCACAGTTTATCACCCCAGCACCAGCATGAAGGCCAGATGTGGCAGAGTGCAGCTCCAGTCCCATCACAAAGGAAACATAGAAAGACAGGGGATCCCTGGAGCTCCTGGATCAGCCAGTCTAGGTCCTGTGTTCAGCATAAGACCTCAACTAAGGTGGATGGCAATGAAGGAAGACATCTGATGCCAATATGTCTGATGGTTTCATGGGGTGTTTGCAAAGGGTCCCGTTGAATATGATCATGAGGAGGAAGCAACTGGTTCCTTGCTCCTGTTCCCTTGCTCCACTCCTTGCACCCCTTACCAACTTCTACTGTGTAAGAAATTACCCCAAAATATAAAACAGCTGCCAGTATTTAGTCTCTGGTTCTACCAAGGTCTGCAAGGAGAGCTTAGTGGGCTTCGGGGAGGCAACTCCACTCTTAAGTCTTGGTTGTTGCTTGTAGGCACAACCTGGTAGGCTTGTCCACACCAGAGCTTTAGATGAGACACTGTCTTTCCACGCATATAACCAGTTGGCCCTGAACTTCTAATTTTTTCTCAAGTACAGGAATTACAGATGTTGACCACCAACATCTCAGACACCTTTCAGGTTGTCGCCTGAGTCATGCTTGCTCTCCATTGGTCAGGGACACTGACAGGTGAAGGTTCGAGGGCTCATTAGGGCAAGGTGTTACTCCATGGTTCCAGGGTATTCCCATGATGCAGAACCGGGGTGAGAACCAGGGGGCCACTTTTAGTCAGCCTCGAGTGTTAACTGTGGGTGCTCAAGTACCTGATATTTGTCAACCAGGGTAAAATTGGAGCTATTCTTAAGTCCCTGGGAGACTAGCAAGTCTGATCACTCATCAATTCTCTTAGATAACTTGGTATGCTTATCCACTCTAAAGGGATGTGGGCGGATGAGAGTCTTTGGTTTCGGAGTTCAGCTTGAAGTTCTTTTTTCAATAGGAAGATGCCCGGGTGCATGCATACTCGTGCTTCCTGAATACAGAGCATCCTTGCGCGCTCGCGCATGAATCCATATTGTTCAGTTTAGGTCTTTCCAGCTTGTCAGTTGTATTCCCCAACATCCTACTGCCTCCCCGAAATGGCAACTGCTTCTGAGGTATTCAGAGTGTTAAAAGGAAATAAATAAATAAGGAGAGAGAGGAAGATGCAAAAGGGCAGCAGTTATCCCACACAGAGAAGTAGACCGAGGGAGGCATTGTCAAAGTGTTTTTTTTTTTTTTTGCAAATGACATTTTCAGCAATATAAATTATGATTTATTTTCCCATGTAATCATCTTGATTGCAGGCATCCTTTTGGAGAAATCGCACCGCTCTTGGCTAGCTTTTTAAAGCCCCAGAAGACAACTTTCAATCCTGATTAGTATGTATGATGGGAAATCAGATACATTATATTTAGCTTGAAGTGTGGAGTGCAGAGGGTGCAAAGAAAGAAAGATAGAGGGAGGAATGGGGGTGGGTGGAGAAAACATCTGTAATCCTCCTCTGAGGGATTTGGAGGCACATGGTAGGGGAGAGAAGCAAGAGAAGCTACTGAGCGTGTGGGGTTGTCTTCCTGTAATTAACCAATTGTGGCTCCTCGTCTGGGGACTCTCATGTTGTGAGGTTTTAAATGTGAGGACTTTGAGCCCAGGACAGGTTCCTGCTCTTGTCTTAGGATGCTGAAGGGTCAGCTTCCATCCACATGGTCTTCCCTGAGCTCCACGCTCATCCACTTAAAGGTGAACTGACTGAGGATCTGCGGACTTAGATGAACTAAAACAGCATGTAGGGACTCTCTAGGTCCAGGCATCTGTTAGAAAGCTATGCATGGTGCCAGACCTTTAAGATGATAATCCATGATACAACTCTCATGGGCCACCTGCTGGGGTGAGGGGCGTGGAATGCCTGGGCAGATCTTTTGGCATTGCAAAAAGAAACTGTCTGTGAAGATCTCAGTCCAGAATTGTGTCATCAATTTGTAGAGCAAACTGCAAAACCATCACGTTTTACATAATAAGCTTAGGTTTTTTGTGTGGGGCTGTGTCCAAGGCTCTCCTTGATCACATGCTCCCTTGGACCCATGGGCTGGACACACCCAGCTTGAGGAATTTCCAAGCTCAGACTCACTCTCAGGCACTTTGGAGGTCTTCTACACTCCCTCCGGGCGAGGCTGGTCCTGTACTGGGATAGAACAAAGGAGAGGCACCTCCACTCCTAGTGTGAATGAACTGGTGTGGGATGTGTCAGTTCTCACATTGATGTCACATGGTTGCACGGTGGTGGTGGTTGTGTGGTGGTGGGGGTAATCTAAGATGAAGCCTATCTCAGAAGAGCATCGTGCAAGGGTGATGTGGTCACAAGCCAATCCTCTCCAGGCTTATTTTTCTCCCCTGCCTCACACTGTTCTGTGCCTGACCAGCACAGCAGAAAAGGAAACTGGGAGGGCATCTGTGGAAAGCCTAGCTTCCCCCCCTCACCCCCCACAGAGCTAACAAGTGACATCCACTTCCTCGACCGTCCCAGCAATCCTCAGTAGCATCATTCCAAGTGGGGACCTCTGTGGCCCAGAGAAGACAGTTTGTTGAATTTAGCCATGAAAGAGACCAACCATTTTTATCTCTGCCATGTCTCTAACCAAGGCTGGAGGCCATAGAACCATCTTTCCTTTCCCCACGTCCTGTCCTTTTCTACTTTTTCAGGCAGGATCATATGTGTGGCTCACGACTGAAGAAGGTCTGCCCACTATCAGGGCTCTGGTTTCATTTCGGGTGCTCTCCCTAAGTGCCCTTCCAGAACATCTTCTTCAAATATGACAAACTCCTTCATTTCCTGCCTCTGAAATTGCTAGGTTTTTCTTTGTTATTTAAAATTAAGTTAGGGCCGAGGAGGTGTGTCAGTCAGTGAAGTGTTTGCCTGGTAAGCATGGAGTTGGGTCCCAGGCATGGTGGCACCCACTTGTAACTCCACCACTAGTAAGATGGAGACAGGAGGGTCCTTGGGGATGGCTGGTGACCAGACTAGCTGAATTAGTGACCTCCAGGTACTAGATCCTGCCTCAAAATTTAAGGTGGCTGGCTCCTGAGGAAAGACATCAAAACCTCTGATCTTCAGACACATGCACATATATGTCCCTGCACACCTACCCACAGTGAATACACACACACACATATATATACACACACACACCATACACACACACACACACACACACACACCATACACACACCACAGAGATACAAACACACACATGGCTTTTGCGGGTGAAACTCTATGGTTCCAGGGCACCCACCTCACAGTGAACACATGGCTAATTCCAGGCATTGATCTGTCAAGTTTATTATTCTAAATAGATTTTACATATGCTATCGAAAGCTCCAAACCTGATGCCCAAATCATGTAAGTTCCTCTGTTTGTGTTTAGACAGTAGCATTGAGAAAGTGAGGGAGATTCAAACTACAAGTTAGAATCATACCTTAAAGGGACTTCATCTACAGGTCTCTGTTGCTTTTCCTGGGGTGTCACAGGGAATGGGTGGGTGGCCTCCGACAGGCAGAAGGCAGCCACCAGCTATGACTGAAGAGGAGGAACCTCAAGCCTCAGTCTTGTAGCTTTAAGGGACTAAATTCTGCCAATACCTTGAACGAACGTGGCAGTGGATTTCCCTCCAGTGTCCACAGACAGCAGTGCAGCTCCAACTGACACCCTACGGTCTTCCTGAGGTTCAGAGGTGATAACAAAGCTATAAGGGGTCCCCACTTTCGACCTACAGAACTGTAGCTAATAAGTAAGTACAGGCCAGAGTTGCCAAGTGTGTGTTGAATTGTTACGCAGTGACGGCACACCAACAGCAGCAAGAACTCCAGCTTAAAGAACCCTAAGTAGAACATCTCTTCTGCTTTTTTTTAAAAAATATTTTTGTTAGCTTTCAAAATCACAGAATCCGCAGAGCACAAATCTCCTGACCCCATACCCCAATCGCCACAGCTCTGTTCTTTTTTAGTTAGAAAAGGTTGGTTACAAAACACTACTTATCACTGTTATTTTCCATGACAGCTGTGATAAGCTAGCCAGGAGTGAGTTCAGGCCAGTAGTAGCTAGTGAAATTCCTTTCCTATGCCAAGCGATACATAAAATCAAAAACCAAGTGGGGACACCCTCATATCCCAACAGGATTTAGGCTACAAAAAGAATATGCTTTCTTCTATGTTACTATGAATGCTTGTGCATAAAAATATCACCCGCACCTCATATAATCTGTCAAACTACAGAGGGAAGGGAAAAAGGAGTGACTTTGGAAGTTCCCCCTTACAACCAAATTATACCACCACCACCAACAACAACAAAAAGACCACTACTTACTCGTTTCTCTGAAGCAATGTAACAGCCACAAACTCCTGAGACCTGAGGTATTTCAGACAAAACAGAAAAATGTAGCTTTGGGAGGAAGCTGGGAACTGGAGTTTCTGCATCGGACTGCAAGCCACGCCATACACTAAGGGAAGAGAGCAGATCGGGTGGGACTTGTGGTCTGTGCCTGTTCACCTGGGGTCTGTGAGATGGATGGGCTGAGGACCTTCCTGTCCATAATCACACCACTAAAGCCATTAGTTAGAACACTCTATCAAGAAGCTCACACCAGAAGTGGGTTTCCCTCAAGGAGAGGGATTCAAGAAAGGAGAAAAAGGAAATCTCTGGTAAAATACACAAAATAGCCACACATGACAAGCCATGCCATTTGCTGAGCACACTGCTCCCAGAGCCCTTGCTCCCTGACACGCGTGACAAGTGTTTCTAGATCCAAGGCAATGCAAGGATCCTTGTGAGGGAGGGGATGTAGGTGAAGTCATTTCCCCTCATTTATTGTCCGGAGGATGTCCTCCACGGCTAAGGACGCTGCTCTTGACACGCCATCCCCCCCAATTCTGTTGACAGTCACGTCTTAGCTACTTGTGGCCTTGGCTCTGGTCTCAGTTCCCATTTACTCTCATTATGCTCAACAGCTTAGCTGGTGCCAGCCTTCTTTGCCGAAGACAGAGGGATGCTTCTGAAATGGTCCAGTCCCCTTAGAACATCAGACGTCACAATATTCCTAAACCTTCCTGGTCATCTTTCCCATGAAGGGAGGATCTTTGATAGGCTAGGTCTTGGGAGCCGCCAGGAGACTTTTGCTCTGTCTCCTGACTCCTCTTCTCTACCGCTCTCCTTCTCCCATGCTGGGCTCCTGCCAGACTCAACTGTTTCTCTTGTCATGCACATGCTTAGGATATGACCATGAGTAGAATGGCCTTATAGCTTGGGGTGTGAGATGCCCAACAGGCTAGCAAAGGGATATCACAATAGTCCTGTGCCTGGGGAGGGTATTGTGGGGACAACTGAGGGCTGTCCAACCTGCCTGACTCAGTCTGAAGGAGGAGGAGGAAAAGGAGGAAGAGGTAAGAAGTACAGGTCCAGCAAGTCTTTGGAAAAACTGCAGCTAGTTGTGGATAGAACATTCCAGGCAAAGGAATGCATCAAATCCATACAAAGCCTTAGACATTCAAAGTATACTCAGGTCAAGCCCAGAGAAAGGAGATGGAGGCAGAAGCCAGCTCAGTGAATTGGAGGCTGGTGTGGAGGAAGGCTAAAAGAGGTGATAACAGCTTGTTGTGAGTAGGGATACCCATGGGTTACCACACATCCTCCTGCCAAGAGAGAAGTGAGCCTGACATGGTCTAGAAAACCAGAAGGCACATGTCTGGCTAGACGGGGCAGGGGCTGCTCAAGTCCACCCAACTCATACCAAACCAAAAGGTCAGCCACATCATTTCAGGCCTTTTCAAGAGAAGGGTGGAATCCTAGTTTCGTTGTAAAGTCTAAGATACTAGCAGTTCATTCATTTTCCTTAGAAAAATCTGGGCAGGCTAGATGGCTCAGACATAAAGAATTTGCCACCCAAGCTCTGATGGCCAGAGTTCCATCCCCGGAAGCAGCATGCAGAAAGACAAAAGCAGATTCCTTCACGTTGTCCTCTGGCCCTGCCATTCTGATGGCGGCATGGCCCTCCCTCACCCACATCATATATACACACACACAATACCAATACACAGTGAAAGATTCTTCAGTAGGTCAAGGAAAGACCTCCATGAGCCACAAGTAATGACCATCTTAGGCTAGGAGATGGGGGTGAAGAGGGAGACCCCAAGGCATGGGACACCAGTTTGCCCATCATCCAGAGATCAGAACGGAGGCCCTGGGGCAGCAGCCTGAGGCCAGTGCTGCCTCAGGAGGAAAACATCCCTGAGGTCAGGGATGGAAGTCGTACAGAATCACAGCCCAAATCCACTCTCTGAGTCAGCAAGCACTTAAGGTGGGCCTACTGTGTACACAGCCTTTTCCCAATCACTGTCCTAGAGAAATATACTCATGCTTCTCTTTCTCCCACTAATGAAAAAAGGGGTGAGGGGGACAGTGTGGAAGTTTTGGCCACGGCTCCACTTGACACCAGGTTAGACCCTCCACAGCTTCTGTCATTGATTCCCTTCTCTGAGATTCAGTCCTGACAAATGACTCCCAGTGTAGCAGGCCCAGCATGAGAAGGGCTCCCACATTCATTCCGAGGATGCTGAGCGCTGAGTTTCACCTCTTTTGTTTAGAATCGGATCCCCATTGCCTACAATGGTGCTGCACAGAGACAGTGCTCAAACAGGTGAGGAGTGACTTTTAAGCCGGAGAAGCAAGAAGCAATAACTGATACTCAGGGGGCGGGGCATGGGGGTGGGGAAATCGCTAAAGCTGGCATTGGCGGCTCAGATGTGAAGAGTATTTCTCTTTGAGTTCAAAGTGTGTGAAGGAGCATCAGAACAAGAGGATGTCAAGGTCAAAGTGATGGTGATAGTGATGGAGATAAGGAGGAGGAGGACGAGGAGGAGAAGAGCAGTAAGGGGAGGAGAAGGGTGGTAGTGGTGATGTTGAATACCTCCTCCATCCTGTCAACAAGAGTGAACGTTTAGGAATGGGGGAGAGTCAGTGTGTAATCTTTTACATGGAAAAGCAGTAGATGGGGGTGCTGGCCTTGGAATATTCTCTCTTCCATGTTCTCCCTGCCTTTCTGTTTGTGCTGGGGAATCGAACCCAGTACCTCACACACGCTAGCCACGTGCTCTACCACCAAGACACAGTCCTTAGTCCTTCATTTATTCCTTACTAGGAACAACTTCTTTCTTCAGTTTTATTGAAATCTGTTGCAAGATGTCAGTGTGCTGCTGACCTCCAGAGAACCATGAGAAAAGAGTGCAAAACAATATGTGTATGACATTGTCTCTCCTGACTCAGGTCACCATGGGTTCAGTACTATTTATACTATTTGTTACAGCTTATAATTGTACTCTTCATGCCTGCATGGTTAAGATGGCACCTAAGGTAAATGAACCAACTCTAATAAGGGACGAGAGCCTTCCACCGGGGAAGACTACTAGAACTTTGCTCCTCACAAGTCGGGGTGGGTCACCAAATCCCTTTGGCTTCCGCTGACCCTGTGAGCCGTGTGTGGCCGACCAGTTACTGCCCACCTCCATTGCTCCTTGTCCGGCTCCTCTTTCTCTCCAAAGGAGGGGAAAATACTATGTTTATTTCCAAGCTCCCCGAGTCTGATGTGCAGTAGGCTGGCATTTGCTGGTAAAGCAGAAAATTATAAGGAGGGCCTAATTGACCCTCCTGTGTCTTTGAAAAAGCCTGTCTGTGGTCTCTAATTGACCCTCTAGGTACCTATGGAACAATGAATGAATCTTCGCGAAATAATGGAGGGCGATGATTAATAGCCTGGGCCTGGCTGGACCTCCTGACTCTCGCGGCTCTCTCCGTCCTCCCCTCCGCGACACTCGATTCCCTGGATTTTATAAGCAGCGATTTATTATTATCGCTGAATAATAAATATCCTGCAGTCAACACAGGAGGGATCAGAGACGTCGCGATTCTGCAGGGACAGGGATAACGTTTGTGGAAGCTGGCATCTCCATTTTTCTCCTTTTGGCATCTCTCAGAAGAGGCCTCCTGTGGCCTCCACCGCTGAACTCAAAGAAGCAAGAGATGGCTCCAGCTTCTAATACAATTGCCCCAGATATAAAGTGGTCTAGAATTACAGGGGGGTTTGTTCTTAGTCCAAAGAACTTTGCCCCACTGGGGAGGCAAGAGCAAAGATAATAAAACTGATAATAAAATAAATGGTATGGATGTGGTGGGAAGCGGGTGAAAGGCCTGTCTTCACATTATCATCATAAGTACAGAAGGAACTTCAGACATGCGGGCACTGCTACTGGCCCCATTATTCAGGCGAATAAACCAAGGTGCAATGAAAGGACGTCATCTTCCTGAAATCATAGGTCCAGGTCTGCCTTCCTGTGCTATCCACCACCGCCTTCCTAGCATTCAGCAGTAATGTGCCAGTGTGTAATTCTAAAGACAAGTGTATTGAGATGTGGGCAGGCCAAATGCGGGAGATTAGCTTTCCTTTCTTATGGTTTGGCTGAGAAATGCCTCCTTCCCCAGACAGTGTAGAAGAGCGCATTTAATTTTAGAACTGCACACGTCTCCACGGAGATCCAACAAACCACAGGATTGTTTTTTCAATTCATAGCAATAAGTATGCTTGTAACTAAAAATTATTTAATGGGGGGAAAGGAGGACTTAGGCAGAGTGGTCCACGCCTGCAAGCCCAGCATGGGGCGGTGAGGCAGGGGGATGGAGTACAGCTTAACATTGGTCATCGCTACATAGCAGGACCTAAAACAAAGCATATGAACAAAAAGCTAGGGGAGAGAAAACAAGGGAAACAAAAACGCCAGGGGAGGTGCTTGTCTTAAGTCTCCTGCAACCCTGCTGATGCCTCCCTTTCCCCCAGGGACTTTAAATGGCAAGAGAGCCACAAGCCATCCTCGGGGCCACACCACTTTGTGGGTCCCCTTTTCTTCTTGGTCAGTGCTCTGAGCGGGGATGGGGGTATGGGGGATGGAGTGTGGGGGTGGGGGGATGAGGGGGGGAAGCAGATGCCTACTCAGCAAAAATTAGAGGTTTGGTAATAAGTATGGTTTCTATGAGAGGAGTGGATGTCTCCTGGGCCATGCTGCTCTCCTGTCCCCTCTACTCCCCTGTCTCTTCATCATCAGAAAGCACTGGAGTCACTGGGCAGAGTCAGGGGCTCCGGGTGAGCACAGGGATTTCTGGGAGCCAAGTGTGCCAGTGTGAGCCACAGCCACAGAAGGGTTGGGGATTGAGTCCCCTGGAAACCATGTGTAGGCTGCCTTCTGTCACCTCTGTGGTCTCTCTTTTGACAGTATGGTTTTAAAGAGCAAACAAGATTGTCTTGGAAGTGTTTTGTTCACAGACAGGTGTGCGTGTGCGTCTCCCCTCCTGGATCCCAAATAAAACCTGCATGGGAACAGATGGCTTTGCATAAATCAGACAGTGGTGTGCAGGATGAGATGGCTTTATCAGAGGGACACACAAGAATATTCTGGGTGGGAAAGCTCTCATATGAGGCACACATATATTCTACATATATTCCACCTTGACTTATATCCAGCCTTACTTATCTGTGTATTAGGGCTGTGAACCCATCAACCAGAGCTACTATCAGGTTTATGGAATTGGCAGTGAGAGCCCTGAGAATTTCCATCTTCTCCCATCTGGAGGCCAGGTCCTCCTTTGTCCACCACTGCTGCTAATGCCTAGGGTAACACAACACATCTCATTGCTTTCCTGCAGTGTAGCAAGAAGCTTCTACACGTATTTGTTTCAAGCTGAGATCCATTGTCTTCCTAAATAGTGCTTCTCAGGTATCCTAAGGAAAAAGCTCCCATCTCCTCAAAGTCTTCCAGGAGGTTACTGGACTCCACCTCTCTAGATGCTTGGCTATAAGCTAAACAAAGTTCGGCTAAGCTAAGGGGAAACTGCGACTCCCAAACTCCTGTGTCTCAATTTCAATCCGACTGAAGTTCTCCACACAGCCACACAGCCTTTGGTGGTTAGTGCTACTAACTTGACGATCTAAACTCACCTCAGAGATGGGGCTCTGGGAGTATCAGTGGGGGATGGTCTTCACTGTGTTCACTGAGGTGGGAAGTCCTGCCCACTGTGGGTGGTGTCATTCCCTAGCTGCAATCCTGAAGTGTGTAAGTGGAGAATGGAGATAGAGCAGAGTGGCATAGTATGTGCCCATCTCTCTCTCCTTCCTGATTCCGGATGCCATGTGACAAGCCACCTCAAGCTCCTTGTCCTAACAGACTCTACCCTTGGAACTGAGAGCCAGAATATACCTTGTCTCCCTAAGATACTGTTTTCCCAATTTTATCACAGCAGTAGGAAAACCATAAACAAACAATCTCAAGACACAGCCACACTCAACAACACTAGCAATGACCATCAAGCGGGCATACAGATTTCAAGGCCTTGGCTGTTTCTGTCCACCTCTCTCCTCCTCCCGTGCTCTCTGCTCCCACACTCACCTGAACCATAGGAAACCACTTTCTGCCCAAGATTAAGTTGGAGCTTGTTTTTGTTGTCCACTTTCTTCCCCTCTCTCTATTGGGGACAGCCTAACTCTCCTTGGGCATCGCCCAAGCTCACAGCCATCTCTCTTGTCTTTACTGGGACCCCAGCCAGTTCGTAGACATGGCAAATAAATTACTCACGAGGGCACCTTCTAGATGAAAGTCAAGTCACTTTCAGGGTTCTCCCAAGGGAACCATTCTGCTCTTCTATAGGGCTCTCACATTCAGCCCACCATCTGTCCATCAGCCTATGGCCAGGTACTAACCAATCACACATGCAAGACCTGTATCCCAGAGACCAATGACATGCAGCAAACCAGCCAATTCTACACCTGCCTGCTCCGTCTTGTCCCTCCTTCCTGAGGAAACCATAATGACGGCCCTTTCTCACAGCTTCCTTCTGCATTTCCCTGAGTGGCTCTTGTGACCGGAAAAGACCCTTGGCCTGTGTGTAGAACCTTGTATGGAACAAACCATGCGTGGACACCAGAGGTATCCACTAAGAAAGATACGTGTGGTGGCCCACACTTGGCATCCCAGTGTTGGGGGGACAGAGACAGATTTGTCTGACTTACTAGCTGACTATCTTCCTTAAACCAGTAATGCCAATGTCCTAGTGAGAGAGTCTGCCTCAAATAAACAAGGTTGATCTGTGGAAGAAAACCAAGGTCGTATTCTGGCCTCCATTTGTATTCCCATCCACAGGCATACACAAGTACGACAGAATGAAAAACAAAGACACACAGGGCCCTTCTTAGGCAGCCATTTCTAATCAGGAAGCAGGACCTTCCTCCCAATGGTCCAAGATTAGTGGACTTCCAGGCCCTCACCGTGGCCGCTCTGACTACCCTAACTTATTCAGGGTTGTCAGCCAAGGGGCGGTTCCTTCATATAGCTTCATATAACCATCCAATATGGAGTTAGTTTATAAAATTGTATCAGGCTATAAACAGAATGTCACTGCTCCTTTTAAAATAACTGCGGATGCTGCTTAGTTGCACTAAGATACAGACAGCTTGGAAGGTGAGCATGTGTCTCCTCCTCTCCTGGATCCCAAACAAACTTGCATTCCAACAGATAGCTTCCTGCAAGTCAGATGATAGTGTACAGGGCAAGATGGCTTCATTAGAAGGATGTCACAAGGAGAATCTTTGGGGGGTGAAGAGGTGTAGCAAAATCAACTTTAACTGCACATCACATAGTATGGATTTTAGAGTCTGCATGAGGAGTGACTACATCTTTGAATGACACCCCTGGTGACATTCCTACTCTTGTTATTTTTGTTAATTGCCCTAAATTGGATTATATAAAGCCATTTTCATGCATGTATGAATACACATATGTACCCAGAGCAGAAATCCCTGCACCTGGTGTGCATACCCTTTATCCTACCTCTTTCTAATGTCCTTTGTTCCTTTAGACAGCTTCACTTCCTGTCATCTGTAAATACAGAATGTTATGGATCTTTAAGTGAGAAGAACACAGCACCTTTGTCTTCCTGAGATTGACAATTCACTTAGCATGACCATCTCCAAGATACATTCTTTGTCCTCCAAATGAAAATCTGTGTGGCTGAAAAAAAAAATTCCCATCACACCTATGCATCGCCCATTCCTCTGTCGATGGACACTTTGGTTATTTCTATAACTTAGCCCTTGTGAATAGTGCTACGATCAACAATGGTGCAAGTATCTCCATCTCCGTGATATGATGACTCCGTTTCCTTCTGTAAGGAGCTGCAGGCAACGCACCAAAAGGGAAGAGGAGTCAGGATGAAGGAGAGGATGGCTAGACAGCTCCATGGACAGGCACAGAAGGCCCTTCCTGATGCAGCTTTCAGCATCTCCCTACTGTTGCTGCCTGTGGAAAGGGGCTAGTCTCTCCAACTGGAAACCACATCCTTCTGGCCAATCCACTTCGCTGCCTGTTGTATCAATAAAGTTTTACTGTCACATGCTCCCGACTATCTGCTGATGTAATACCAGTGTTTGCTTACACTGTGTCCTGTGAGTTCCCAGCAGTAGCAGACACCTTAGGGGCCCCAAAGCCCAGAGTTTACCCTCTAGCTCTGATGCCATCTACGGAGCCTGTTCTAGCTTGAAGCTTTGTGTTTGCACTTCCCAAATGCTTGTACCTGCTTTGCTGCTCTGTCTGGGATGATAATGGGATGTCCAAAGAGAGGATTTTGGTAACAATGTACAGGCATTATGAACTTGGGCTTTGAGTAGGAAAAAGGCAACGTCAAAGAACATTTAAGAGACTCAAAACTTCCGTTTGAAATCCAGATTGAAACTATACCAGCCAGCTTCATTTAAACTCAAATGGATTACGTGTCTTGATGATATCCTATGGCAAAAGAAGAAGAGGAGGAGGAGGAGGGGAGGAAGACAAAGACGACGACGAAGAGGAAGAAGAGGAAGAAGAGGAGAAAGAAAGGGGAGGAGGAGGAAGAGAAGAAGAAGAAGAAGAAGAAGAAGAAGAAGAAGAAGAAGAAGAAGAAGAAGAAGAAGAAGAAGAAGAAGAAGAAGAGAAGAACAGACCTTGCTCTGTTTTTCTTTCCTCTCCTCCTTCCTCTCTCTTTGCCTCTTTCATTCTCCCCCTCCTTTTAGCTCTTTGCTCTCTTATTTTTTCTGATCCACATTGCCTTTTATTACACTGCCTAGTCAGATACAAACCCACTGAAGATCGTCTGCCTTGTACATGCAATCTCTGACACGTACTCCACAAGGGATGTCATGGGTGTTCGCGGACGCAGATTGCCTAGGACTCTCCTTTCTCTCCTAAGCCTGATGCCCACTTGTAGTGATTCTACAAATGTAGCCTCACTTCTTTGTCACAAATGATTCCTGTTAGCTGCCTTGCGGGACTAGTGGCTTTATCTCCTAGCAAGGGCTCTTGGATGGGATGCTCAGGAGTGCCCAAGTGTCCTGCTACTTGCCAAGTGAGTGATTTAAGAGATGGGCACAAGGTAGATGCTCAGATCTAGATGGCGTGAGCAACAGTTCATCTGTTAATCTGAAACTCATCCAGCTCCTCTGAAGCGAGCGTCATGACTTAATGGGAAACCATGAGGAGATTAAAGGGGGGATTGCATTACCACGAATAAGACGGAAAAGTGATATTCTGTCTAAACAGCTGTTGAGTGTAACTGACTAGAACAAATATATTAACAGAAGCTCAGGGCAGATTCAATCAGGTCGAACACACGCTCCCCAGAATTTATTCTGAAATAAGCTTTATGTGCCCGGGATGTGACAAATGAATCTGTTCACGACTGGCTGGAAAGCTATTCACATGCAGATTTTAATTCTGCCTCTGATCCTGTAGAGGTTCCATTGTCCCACCCATGGTCCCACCTCAAGCCCCGGCCACCCCTTCCGATGACACATGTTGTGTACCTCCACAAATCTCAAATCACAGTTGTGCTCTAGTGGGTCAAGAGCCTGCCCCCTGCTTTCACTTAAAAAAAAAAATCAGTTCAAATTTGTATGATCAAAATGCCCAGAAGTAGGGGTTCTATCATGCCGGCTAAGCCATCTGTCAGAAATATCAGTTCAGGGGCGTAAGTGAGAAGAACAACTAGGCAATTAGAATAGAAGCCTGCTTTTCTCTCTCTCTCTCTCTCTCTCTCTCTCTCTCTCTCTCTCTCTCACACACACACACACACACACACACACACACACACACACACAACCAGGAGCACATTAACTTACAATTAAGCTGTGGTGGTAATGAGGTCATGGCATATGACAAACTTATGGGCTGCAGCCAAAAGGCAAATATTGAAATGAAGGCGTTTATTTTCCAACCAGCAAACCTGAACCGAACCATTACAATAAATGCCATTAGCAATCTAGTTACTGGGCAGGATAATTTCATCTCTGAAATTAATTGAATAAATTGGAATGACCTGGAATCCTTTTTGCTGCCAGCGGACAGAACAACATGGCATGAAAGGCAAACTCATTTGTAGTCAACTGGCCCATTGGCTCCTTGACAGGTCATGGTCAAGCTGATGGAAGTCAAAGGTAAAAATATGGGTTCTCCAAGGAGGCAGTCATGTGCTTTTGAGGAGTTTGTGAAACAAAATATATTAAATAAAAAAATAAACTCTGAAATATTTTCTTCCTAAATCCTGGGCAAGATGCCTTTGTGCTGGCATCCATACTGTGCATGAACATCTCTGTGACTCAGGAAATCTGGAGTCTTCCCGTGTCTATATTTTGCCTTTTCTAGGCTCTATGGATTAATTTAGCAATTGGGATTAATTTCATGCATGATAGTTGGATGAAATATGATCTGAGGAGTTCTTAGTTCCTTAAGACAACTGATAGTGTAGACAGAACATAAGCCATGGAAACCTTTAAAGTGTTGAGATGTAGAAATCTGTCTCATATATCTGTTTCCAAACTTCTATATTGAAATCTAATCAGGCATGTAATGGTATCAAGGTCTTTGGGGCAGGATTCTGAGATAATGACAGGGACTCATCAGTGGGATTATGCCTATGATGGTCAATACTGATGTCAAAATTTGACAGATTTAGAAACAGGCAATATACCTCTGGGAATTTCTTTGACTTTCTAGACTAGGTTACCTCAAGGAGGAAGACCCATCCTGAATCAACATTGCATGGCCTGGGGTCCTAAACAAGCAAAACAGAACAAAACCAAAAAGTAGAAATAGAGTTGAATGAACATCAGCTTTCATTTCTGTCTGCATTCTATCTATAGTTGATGCTTAAGGCTGACGTCTGGCCTCCACAGACACACACACTAACAGATACACGTGTACACAATCACATGGACAGCATGCAAACATGCCCACGGCATACTCAAACAACACAGAATATGAGAGAAATCAGGGATGTGTGCCAACCAGCAAAGTGATGGCGATGTGTAATTCATAATCATCTGTACAGCAAGGAGGGAGACATCCAGAAGAAATCCACATTTGCTAGCAAGCTGACCTCGAGGATGCTGGGATAATAAACATATCAGTCTAAAGGCCCTCTGTCTTTGGCATTTTATTAGAGTAGTCCCAGGGAATTCACACAGTACCTGGTCCAGAATGGGGCTTCCAAGACCAGTCAGTAGTCGGGACCCTCACTTTCCATAAGGACAATGAGATGGGTTGGCATATGTAAGCACGGATGGAGGGTATGGGGCTTTTAAACACATGTGAATGCAGATGCTGTATAACATGAAGAAACGAGAACAAGAAAAGCTGAATGTGGGGAGATGACTCTAACATTCTGAAGGCAGGGAACGGGCATGAGTTACGAAAGAAAACAGAAAGATGCTGTTCTTCCAGCTCCAGTTCTGTCATGGGCTTCCTTGGGTTTGAGAGTGGACACATGCATAGAACATATTCAGTACTGAAAGTATAAAACTTAATATGAAGCTTCCCAGCTTCTATCTGAATGCTAGTTGTAATGGCATGGAAGTTCACTGGGTTGTATAAACCTTGGGTACCGGGAACTTTAGTGTGTGATGTTTTCATTTATTTGCAAGACTTTTTTTTTTCATAATAAAACTTACAGATTTAATTTATTTGAAAAGTCATGAATCAAGCAGACACTCTCCAGAGGCTCCAGGGTAGAAAGCCATGCTGGTCACACAGGTGACTGATTCCTCAGAATCAAAAAACAAAAGTCAAGGCATCCTTGCATGCTGCACCTGGGCCTGCACTTCATAAGAACACTCCTCTTTCTGGGAAGCTGCTGACCCGTGACATCATGCTGTCCAGGAAAGAAAGTCACGGCCTATTCAATCACCCTCCCCTGTCCTGGAGAGAGATCTGCTCTTTGCAGCAAATGAGAACACATCACTGATTTATAAGTCTACTTTGCCTTCAGGTATCAATGAAAGCTGAATTCCCAGTTAGCCTACTGTATTCTAGAGATTAACCCTTCCCTTTGTATGTGGTGTGGGGTGTATGTGTGTGTGTCTCTCTGTGTGTGTGTTTACATATTTATGTACATGGGCCCATCTATTGGGTATACTTGTATGCATGTATACATGGAGACCAGAGGTTAAAGTCATGTCTCTTTATTCAATCCATCTTGTTTTCTTGCGAGAAGGTCTCTCATTAAACCTGGCACTCACCGATTTGACTAGACTGGCAAGCCGGCAAGCCCTAGGGATGCTACAGTCCCTGCCTCCCCAGCGATGCTCTGGTCCCTGTCTCCCCAGCGATGCTCTGGTCCCTGTCTCCCCAGCACTGGGATTACAAACATACATTATCAAACCCAAACCCAATCCTCTCACATGGGTTCTGGAGATCCAACTCTCATCCTCATGGTGCAAGGCAAACACTTAACTCCCTGAACTACCTCCTCAGCTCTATAATCCTGTTCTCAGTAATCTCACTGGGCACGGAGGTATAGGAGAATGGTTTGGATTGTCACACAGCCCTGCAGCTGAGCCTGAGTTCTTCAGTTTAGGACCTCTTTGACCTCGCTAATCACTCACCTCAGTCATCCACTACTTCCACATCTGATGAGCAGGACACATCTACTAAGTAAGACGACGGAGACGGAGCCTACATCAAAAGATGGGGACCAGTAAGTACCTGCTTCTTCACGCTCCATAAAGTGGCCTCAGTGAATCGCTGTTTGGACTGCATTATATAAGGGACTTGTAGTATATTATTAATAACATTTTATTCCAAATGGAATAAAAGCTTATTGAGAAATGTCCACTGCTTACCATTAGAAACAGAGTGAATATTAGTGTCCATTTCTTTACGTTCTTACCAAATGATTTGCTTCCTATACTTGATTTTTATTCACTGAAAATGAACCTTTGCCAGGCAGTGGTGGTACATGCCATTAATCCCAGCACTTGAGAGGCAGAGGCAGGAGGATTTGTGAGTTTCAAAGCCAGCTGGTTTACAGAGTTTGAGCTCCAGGACAACCAGGGCTACACAGAGAAATCCTGTCTTGAAAAACCAGAAAGAAAGAAGAAAAAGCAAAGAAGAGAAGAGGAAAGAAACAGAGAAAGAAACAGAGAGAGAGAAAGAGAAAAAGAAAAAAGAAAGAAAGAAAGAAAGAAAGAAAGAAAGAAAGAAAGAAAGAAAGAAAGAAAGAGAGAGAGAAGGAAAGAAAGAAAGAAAGAAAAGGGAGAGCCTGTGTTAGATACTTATCAAAACATACAAGTAAATTGATTCACAGACATCTTAAAGTAGAAAACAGGAATTTCTACTTGCCTATGCTTCTCTCGTTCTAACGACCCCCATTCACTATGACCACCGACTTTCAAAGCCAGGGTTGTAAGTGTAGGCACAGATTTCCTTCCATTCCATTGCCCTAAAATCACCCCATCTTTGACAAGGAATGTAGGGAAGGCTGTAGAAATGGCAGCTTACTGATGATTAAAGTATCAAATGTCAGCTGTAGGAGTGCTCTGGTGGAGGTTTTTGGGTCACTTAAGTAGACTATCATGTCATCTGCAAATAGTGATAATTTGACTTTTTCCTTTCCAATTTGTATCCCCTTGACCTCCTTATGTTGTCTAATTCCTCTAGCTAGAACTTCAAGTACTATATTGAAAAGATATGGAGAGAGAGGACAGCCTTGTCTAGTCCCTGATTTTAGTGGGATTGCTTCAAGTTTCTCTCCATTTAGTTTGATGTTGGCTACCGGTTTGCTATATATTGCTTTAATGATGTTTAGGTATGGGCCTTGAATTCCTGTTCTTTCCAATACTTTTAGCACGAAAGGGTGCTGAATTTTGTCAAATGCTTTTTCTGCATCTAATGAGATGATCATATGGTTTTTTTTCTTTGAGTTTGTTTATGTAGTGGATAGCATTGATAGATTTCCTTATATTGAACCATCCCTGCATCCCTGGGATGAAGCCTACTTGATCATGGTAGATGATCGTTTTGATGTGTTCTTGGATTCGGTTGGCAAGAATTTTCCTTGATACAAAGAAATAGTGTTTCTGAGTTACAGAGACCAGGCTATATACAATCCTATGAAGCATTCAACACCCATCAACGGATCATGAGTATATGCGCAGGGGACATGCTCCTTAACGATCCACAGAGCTTGACAGGTAAGGTCTTGGGACCCACAGACTCAAGGCAGTAGGGCTTCTTGAGACCCAAGCACTTGGTTCAGGAAACAGTGCTTGGTTCAGATTCTTACATTGCATGCCATTGATGGTTTGAAGTGTTCACCACAGCCCTTGGCAGTTGGCATGCTTAGCAGCCACCACAATGTCCCTATGGGGGTCCGAGCTTCTGTTTATAGTGCAGGTGAAAGCTGCAGTGGCCAAGCTACTGTCCTTTGACTCCGTCACCCACTTTGTCACATCAACCTACAGGCTTGTCTCTCCTGGACCTGAGCTGCATCCCTGTGGTAAAGGCACAAGATGGGACATCTTGTCTTCCTCTGCTGTGACCACAGGGAGGTCTTACATCAGAATCAATGGGGACAAGGGTCAAGTCTAGCTAATAGGCAGCCTAGAGGCTCAGAGGCAGCAACATGTGACACCTCAGACCAAAGCACTTCGTTGCTGTTGTGACGCCCTCTAGTGGCAATCAGGGACACTGGCACCAGACAACAAAATGGAGATCAGCCTATGTCCTGGAATTATGCTGGGGACACTGGAAGGAGAGATATGACATCAATAAGAAAGAAAGCATTCCCATAATCCCCTATTCTACCCATTACACACACACACACACACACACACACACACACTCAGGTATGCATGTGTGCAAGGGCCCACGCACACACACCCTTAAACCATGAAATAAATATTATCTCTTGTTTCTTTTGTTCTGTTTGCCACTTGTTCTGGCTACAGAATGAAATTGAACTAATGTCCTCAGGGATCAGACTGTGACGATTCCCAAGTCCCTCGTCTGGATTTTAACTTAGAGGCTGAACGTTTTCCCTGCATTTAGAAACAAAGGCAAATAACAAAAGCACTGGGGGCTTCTTATCTGCTTTTGGTTGAAATGCCTTCCCTCAATCATCATTTGACACCATGCCAGTTTAGAAGGTTGATATAGGAACCGTTTACTCACAAAGTATTGCTGCGTCTTTTATAAAGCCTGGGCACACATCTGCCTGCTGGATTATTCGAAGGCCTCGTGTAGCCTTCTGTCAAGGTTCAACTCCAAGGCAAATTTTTCACCTTTACAGACTGGCTTTTGCTACCTCCATTTTGCTCCAGGACTATAGCAAGCAACATGGTTTTGCTGGGGGCTTGGACTCTAAGGACTCCTACCAAAATTCAAGGGCTGAACGAGCGAGAGGGTGAGTTTAGACCTGGCAACATCTACTGTGGTATTTTGCAGAATGCCTCTCTTCTTCTTCACTCAGTTTTCTTGTGATATTCTCCATCTTTCCAGCTGGAAGAACGCAGGCCCTACTACAGCCTGCAGAGTCAGGTTCCCCTCTTCTTTCCAGTAACCACGGCCGGGTCCCAGGAACTGCTGTGTAGGGGCCTTGGTCCAGCATCACCAAGTCGATGTACTTGGTGAGTGAGTGATTTCTGTTCTTGTAAATTGGTGTCTGTGGGAGTTTGGGAGATCCCCTAGGAAGGATGATGTGAGGAAACCCATCAGGATCGATCGAATCTGGATTGAAGACTAGCTCTGCCCGATTCCCATCACTAGAATCCTTAATTTGGAGACATCCTCTGGTGACAAGTGAGATACCAGACCATGAAAATAGGCGCACCAGCCCTTGACTAAGTCAACATTCACTTCTCGTGTTATAAAAGTAACCCGTGCTCCCAGTGGGAGGAGCCAAGGACAAAGGAAGAGCACAGAAGAACGTCCAGCTATGGTGATACAGCCTGGCACATTCAGGTGCCATATGTGTTCATAGGCCATTGACATGCAGCTCTGGGCGACAAGTGCTTTTCTACCTCTCCCCTTACAGAAGGAAAACAGGATACTTGTTAAGATCAAACCACTGACGTGATGTCACATCACATGGGCAACGAGTGATAGAGACAGAATTTGAACCTAGGTCTCTCTGATCAAGTTCATTAAGTAACTACAGATATTTTGCTGGGTTTCTTTTGTTCCAGTTTTTAAAAATTATTTCTTTCTTTATCTATTTATTTATTTTATGTGTATGGGTGCTTCACCCACATATATGTCTGTGCATCACATGCAGAAGTTATAAGCAGCTATATGCTGCCATGTAGGTGCTGGGAATCAAACCTGAGACCTCTGGAAAAGCGGTCAGTGCTCTTAAACTCTAAGCCATCTATCTCTCTGACCCTCATGTGTTTCTTTCTGCAGCTTTTTCTATGCATGCATGTATATACACCTGTGTACAAATATATATATATATACACACACATATATATAACTATGCATATTGTGTGTATATACACATATGTGTGTATTAAGTTCAGAATCTTGTAAGGTATATATACATGTATTAATATAAAGTAATGATTTTAATATAGTACATGCATTTCCATAAAATGCTTTCTATATTCAAAATGTAACTTATTAATATATGCTACAAAATGTACATATTAATATATGCTCTGAATATTTCTTTTGATTTAGAGTGTGTGTTTGTGTCCGTATACACGGGAACCACACTGTATTCAGGGAGGTCAGAGGCCAACTTGTGGCAGTTGGTCCTTCACTCATGTGGGGCCCGGGGACTGAACTCAGGCCATCTGGCTTGTCAGCAGGTGCTTTTCTCCACTGAGCCATCTCACTAGCCCTTCCCTGAATAGTCTTAATGCCTTTAGTTTAAATTAAGGGGCTGGAGGGATGGGCCACTGATTTAGTGTCCAGCATCCACTGCCTGCAACTCCAGCTTCAGGCATATACTTACTTCTGGCATCCTTGGCTATGTGCACGTACATGCACATACCCACACACAGAATTATTCATACTTGAGAATAAAGTATCTGTTTTGAAACTTTTAATTTTATCTACACTCCTTCAATTCAACAGATAGTTATACTTCATAGTGAGAGACACATTTCTTATTAAAAAAAAAAAACTTCACTGTGTAAAGCAAGGATATGCTTAGAAGAAGCAGAGGAAACTCAGTGCATAGGAAGGGCCTACTACACAGTAGCCCTAAGTGCAGCCACCATATGCAGACCCAGACCCAGCCACATTCACATTCACTGGTCCGACACCCAGAGCAAACATCAGCTCTAACGAACATTTGGCAAAAAACGACATCTCATTTGGGTGTCAGGAAGAAAGCTAATCCCTTTTCTCCTTTGCCCTCTACAGCCCTCATAGTGCTGCTTTTCATGAATCCCAGACACGCTCACGAGTAGGGACAGATGAATCTCTAATCAGAAAATGGGTCTGCATATTACTACACACCGTGTGTGTGAGGGGAAGTCAGGGCCAGGCAGCGCGGCTGGAAACTTCTACCTGAGGCTCAGCAGCTAACACACATTTAAATGTGGAAAGGATGGTGCAGAACACCCTGGCTCCTGACTCTTGTCAGTTCTGCTGTAGTTTGCTCTTACTAATAATGTCTAAATATATTGGCTCCCACTCACCCACTCACTCAGACAGAAGGCAAACACTGACCAGAGGACAGAGAAACTACAGCAGAAACAGGAAAGCAGGGTGTAATTCTATGTTCTGGGTGAGCTGATGTGTAGCTTAGAGTCTGTGTACACGTGCCTCTGTGTGTGTGAGTGTGCGTGCACGTGACTTAGTAACAGAATTGGGAAATACTTGTATTTGAATGAAAGAGCGGTGTTATAATTTTATATCGGATCCAATCCTGTCTCCAAGGAGGGAATAAACTGCTTAACAGCAAACATGGTCCAGCTTGGACACACCCTCTCTGAGGTGTGGTTCACTGGTTGCTTTGGCTTTTTTGTGGACCCTTGTGCTAGTGACGATCAGCTGTTTGTCTTTAGACAAAACACATTCTCTGGTGAGGTGTGTGCAAATGTTTCCTTCCCTAGAGGGTTGGTGCAAGAGCAGCGTAGACGCTTGCTTAAGATCACCTGACCACCCATGGAGGCGGGGTTCGGAAACCCCGGATACGCGCCCCAAAAATAAAATCTTTGGGTCCGAAGCTCTACGTTTGTCCACAAGAATTATCTAGATGCTTTACGGGGGCTCCGTGTCTGCTTGGTCAAACTGGAGCAAGAGCGTCTGTTTTGTGGACGAGAGACGGACTTTGAAAAGTTCCGTTCTAACCTCTCGCCCTCGGTTACTCGGGAGGTTTCTTTCTGGAACCTCTCTGCAAGAGCTTCCGTGAAAGAAGGAAGGGCATGTGGGTGTCCGAGAGAATGACTTCAATGAGTCCTCACAAAACCCCCTCACGAATAGAGCTGGGCTGGCTTACTGTGGCTATTGGGATTTTCATCTGTGCACCGAGATGATAACTTAAACACCACAGTTTACTTAAGAGTGTATTAATTACCCCAGCACCTATTGGTTGCCTAGCAGAAAACGGGACGAAGCAACTCCGTGTATCCATATAGAACTATGAGAAAGGCAGGTGTGGAATCTGAGGGGCAGAGAAATGATGTATTATACAGGGCAAAATTATAACTATTGCCACACGCCATTCCTGTGGTCACTAAAATGCCTCGTTAGCAAGGCTCGTTTTCCCGTGTGGCTCACAGCCAGGCCAGGGCACGGCTTTGCTGGCTGTTCAAAGTGACTTTTTCAGGTAATGGGAGAAACGGCAATAGAATAAATGTATAAACAAGATAAGTTTTCAAATGCATCTCATAGGTACTATTCAGGTCCAAAATGAATAGAAATAAACAATCCTCCAATATCAAGTGACATATTTTATGTGCCTCCTTGCCAAGCGTTTTTTTTTTTTTTTTGGGGGGGGGGGAAGTTGCAGAAAGAAAATGCCCCTAAATCAGGGGATGTGGGTATTAGAAATAAGATCAACCCGGGTCCTTTAACGATCAAATTTATGACTAGTAAAGGGTTATGAAAAATTCTATCTCCATGTCGGACGTGGAGAAGGCAAAGTCTTTGGAGGGTTATCGTGATAAACTGCGAGCCCCGCAGAGAGTGTGGTGAGCCGAATGAGCGGTTCAAGAGTTCAGAACGGCGAGTGTTTCAAAGGTGTTCTGTTAAAGAGGAGGGCAGCTGCAGACAAAGGCAGAGAAAGGTCATCCTTCCAGCCGCTCCATCTTCATTACGGGAGGAAACCCAGGGCCGCTGCGTATCCACCCGGCCCCGGCGTACATACCATGCAGCCAGTTAGGTCTTGGCAACAAATTAAAATCCTAAACAAATGTCAGGTATGGAGTGTTCCTAGCTGAGCCTATATATTGCTACCTGGGCTTCCCCAAATAAATGGATACCGACACCCCTCCATTCTTACTCCCCCCCCTTTTTGGTGTGAGTGATAGATTAATTAAAGATTATAATCTATCTTCCTCTGAAGGCCAGAAGGAGGGACTTGTAATCAGGAACTTAATTTTCTTTCGGGTAACTGCCGAACTTGAATGTGCTCTTCCAAATAAAATAATCCCACCCCTCCCCGTTTTCTCAGCTTGCAACTCCAAGGTTGGAGGAAGGTAGTGATTGTGATTTGCCCTGTAACTCACCTCTCATCTGTCAGTCCTCGGGAAATGGGGGAAAGGTGAATTTCATTTACTGATTATCAGCAAGCCTATGGAGAGATAGGCCAGAGCTGCTGTAATAGGAAAGCAGGCCCAACTGGCTTGCACTGACCTTCCTCGCAAGCCTAAGGCCAATGGTGTGCCTCCAACACAGGCAGAGGGTTCTGATCCTCTGATATCACCTGCCCGCCAAATCCAGACAGCATCAGCTGCATCGGCCGGCTTCCCTACCATCCTGCAGGGACCCTCTGGTCCACCCTTCCAGCAACGTGTGGGAGTGGGGGACCCAGAATCTGACTGCAGTGCTCGATAAGAGTTGTCCCAGTGACATAACTCAAGACCCCGACTCTGCCAGTGGGGTGAGATTTCAAAGGTGGACCGACTTCCCGTTGCAAACGGTAAGGCTGACCGTGGCAGCGAGGCCAGAGTGGACTGCAGGATGAAAGAGAAAATGCTGAAGGCCAAATAATGGTGGGAAGGGTAAGATGAGTAGAGGGTCAGTCTTCTGACAGCAGGTATCACTGTGGAGAATCGGTGAGAAAACAAACTCCTCATAACAGTGTCTTCAGGACAGGACAGGACACGACAGGACAGGACAGGACAGGACAGGACAGGACAGGACCTGCTGCTCTCGTGAACTCACGAAGGCTGTGGCTGCCTGCGCAAGGCAAAGCCAGTGACTATTCCAGCAAGAATAGAGGAGGAGATCATGAGTCCCCACCCCTAGCTCAGGACTATTCACAGATGATGGCTTCTGGGGACAAGAGACCGTTTTCTTTAGAGGAATTTATGTTCAACTACAAACCAGGGGATGGCCTCACACGGGACAGTGCTTGGGCAACAATATCTGGAGTCGGTGGGTTATTTTAAAAAATGGACATAAATCTAAATGGGGTGGGGTAGAGCTGGGAGAGTGGGGACGAATATGATAAAAATGTATTGTTATGGGTGTATGGAATTATCAAAATATTAATAAAATACCATTTTTAAAAAGAAAATAAGCTCTCTCTCTCTCTCTCTCTCTCTCTCTCTTACACACACACACACACACACACACACATAGACATTTCTGAGGATGTGTTACACACCTTCCTTAACCTTTACCTGCCCAACAAGAAATAGACATCAGATATCATTGGTTGGTTCCAAGGATTAAGTCAGACAACATATGCATGAATGGACAGAGAATAGACAGTGTAACTAAAGAAGAAGGAGAGTGGAAGAGAGAGAAATCAGGAGGGAGGGCAGTTGAAATCAGCATACCAGAGACTTTGCCTTAAGGCCAGCATACACTAAAAGTCTAATGAATGGCTTTAGCGATGTTCCTGTGAGATCTATGCATAGATACATGAAGGAGAAAGACAATCCACCTAAGTGAGCAGGGGCCCAGCGGTTTCTTTTCCTTCCCACTGTGACTGTCAGCCGCAGAGACCCCAACTCAGCTAACTGAACGGAAGCATTTCCATCCTTACTTCTTGCATATGAAGTGTTGTGAGTCCATACTGAGACTCCAGTAGCCATGGGCACAGCCCTGTCTGCAAGGGGACATAGAGGGGCAGGAGCAAGATATGGCAGAAACTTTCAAGTGACTGTTCCACATCTCAGACCCAGGCTTGAAGCAGGGTGCTCGTGGAATGGTGGAGAACGCCGCAGTCAAAGGCTGCCTGGTGGCTGGCTCCTCCAGTGGCCTGGAGGTAGGTCCCAGTCTGTAGAGAGTCCAAAAACACTGGCTCGTGTTACTTTGGAGAATCACCTTTCCTTTATACTCAGGAAAACTGAGCTCCAGAAAGTTCTATGCTCCGGTGCAGCTCTAAAGCACCAGGATCGGATTCTCTCCAGCCCTTTTCCCCACTCCAGTGGAAACAGAGTTTTCAGGATTCCTGAGTGCACCTTGGGACAGACACCACTGGCTTTCTGATCTCCCACATTCAAGGTATCCGAAATATGAGCCTACGAAGGCATCCTTTAAATAGCAGTTTCAGAGGCCTCGGACACAGTCGAAGTCTTATATGGTAGAGGGCTTTTCTTCCCATTTCAGGGCAGGGGCCTGGTTGGGGGGGGGGGGTGAGGGATTGTTCTGAGGACTGCAGGGGCAGCTCACATCTCATCCTTCTGAATCCTTCCGGAAGCCAAACCTTGCCGTCAGCCCCAGCACCATTAGAGCGCATAGTTGGAGCTGAGATGAACAGACAGAGAAGACAAAGCAGGCTGATTCCCATACAGCTGTCTCCTGGCTCACGGAGACCTAACCTAGTGTGGTCCCCACCACGAGTCACTTATCTCTGCAGCAAGAGGCAGAACTGCCAGGTGACAATCTCTCACCAAAGAGATCTGGTATCCGTCCCTAGCCCCCATGCCTGGTACAAGAAGTGGGTGTAGGAAAGAGACAGCAGCAGAAGTGGTAAGGAGTGACACGTAGAAACCCCAGGTCAGCTTCTCGGCACAAAGCACCTTGGGGTACAAACATGTAACCTCGACAGCTCAGGAAGATGAGGCAGGAGGATCCCAAATTCAAGGCCTGACTGGGCTATGGCGTGTGATCGAGGGCACTCTAGTCATTCAGATCTTGTCTCAAAAGTTTGAGAGGGCTCAGTGGACACAGCTCTGCAGACACAGCTCAGTGGACACAGCTCTGCGGTGGAGCGCTCCCTAACACACACGGCTCAGGTCCAATTCTCTACACAAAAGGTGAAGAAGAAGGAAAGAGAAAAATGACAAGTGGGGTATTATCCAGAAACATACAATTTTCAGGAAAATGATGATTTAAAAGCCCAGATTTGGGACACTCTGCCTACAAGTAGGCCATTCATTATTTTTCTGTTTCAGCCGAGTTTCTTCCTAAGGCTGAGCCTTGGGGTTCGTGCCCACAGCTCTTTGCATTCAGAGCTTCCTGCCACAAAGCACATCCACTGCATAATCTCATGCTCATGAACTCTGCACACACACACACACACACACACACACACACACGCATGTGCACGCGCACGAACACACACGCGCACGCACACAAACACACACACACACACACACACACACTGCAACGGGCCGAAACCATGAACCGAAATAAAATTTCCCTTCTCTGGACTAATCCTATCAGGTGTTTATTTGAAGCAATAAGACAACATTGCCTCAACCTCTCATCTATGAATCCAGAGATACAAAAGCTAAACATGCAAAATATAAAACAAAATATAAAATAAAACAAAGGGGACTGAAGGACCATAGGCAAATGGTTTGGTGGGACAGCTAACCTCTACCAGGCTATGTGAGGACATGTCTGAGTGGGCCACGGGGCATCACTCTTGCTGAGTGGCTGACTCCGCCAGGGTGTGAGAAAGCCCAGAATCTAGGAACTCCAAGTCCCCCACTGTCCTGACTTTCAGAATCCAAGCTCCAGCAGATTCTGCAGGACTGCAGATAAACAAACGGCTCTTTCTTCTCAGTCTCCTCAGAGCCTTCACTAAAGTTCATTCTTGCAAGCCAAATTAAAAAAAAAATTAATAAATTACAACTTTCAAAGAATGTTTAAAAAAAAAAGCCCACGGGCATCTAAGAAGTGCTTAAAAGAAACAACAAAGTATTAAGCCGGAGACAAATGGGTTTACTGTGTGTTTACTGCAGTGTTGACTTAACATTCCCCCGGCAGAAGGTCTCCTACCTCCACTTACCGCGGCTTTGTATGATAATAGCGGCATTAATTTTAAAATAATCATGAATCAATCATGGACTCTGACTCTTGTTTTTACTGGCAACAAAACACTCTAATTAGCACCTTGGATGCTTTGGAGATAGGCACGGGTGACAGCAATCTTCTGTTTAATTTCTCCTAATTACCCACCACAAATGAGGTTGAAGGAGAACTAAAGCTGTGTTACAAGCCCTGTCAACTTGTCCCAGGACATGAACACCTTGAGCCTTCCCGCCCTGGACGTACAGAGCTCCGTAACCTAGACAGTGCTGACGTTTAGGGGTACGGGGCTGTCCTGCACACAGTAGAATCAAGCATAGCCTTGAGCTCCACCCAACGTGTGCTGGCTGGAGCTTCTGTTCCCTTCTCACTCCAGATACCGCCAAATATTAACTGAAAGCCAAACTGAGAACCAGTAGACAAGTCTTCACACCAAGCTATCCTAAAGACCCAATGTCACCACACATATAGCTTTAAAAGGTTGTGTGAAGAGACACTACAAGACTGAAACATAATCTAACTGGAGTTGGTTAAAAAATGATTAAGGGGCACGAATCAAATGGAAAAGATGCATCTGGCATCAACGTCAAAGAAGAAGGAGCTGACTCAAAATTATCTCCTAGTTGCAAAGAGCCTCTCATTCCCACAAAGTGTAGGGGTTTTCTAAAGCATCCACCCAGAGTGTGTCCTGCTGTGTGTTTAAGCTGTTTTGTACCAAACACTCCAGGAGGAAGAGAGGTTCTGCTGCAGACCTGCCTTAAAGTCACTCTGCAGGAAGAATAGATCATGTGTGCTACACTAGGTATCAACATGCGATGTGGGGGTTCTGTCCTCTGAGGAGGCACTGGAAGGGGATGTTCCCAAAGACCACACTATGGCAGTGAGCTTTTCTGGTCAGCAAGGCTGGTCCAGGGTGGTGTGAGAGCACGTCTGCACTTCAGAAACTGGTGCCATGCTGGACTTAAGGTTTGTTTGTGTAAGTCTGGGCTTGCTCACTGGAGTCTGGCGGAACAACGGAGCGGACCCCGGTGCTTAGAACATCACCTGTCCTTCTGACACTCCCAACTCCTGCTACAAGTCACCATATTCCTTGATGTAGATGGTAGTAAAGAGTTGTTTTTCAAGGCTGAGGGAGGGAGGCAGGCGGTATCGGGAGTGGTCCTCCACCAGCCCTCACCCATGCATGCCCTATCTCTTCCCACTCCCACCTCTACCACAGTGCAGTTATGGTCTGAGCATCCTCTACTCCAGTGTGGACACTCAAGGCCATGTTAACAGCCAGGGCTGTGTCTTATGTCTGCACTGGAATACTCCCGACAAAGCTCTTTCATCAAAATTACAGAAGCCGGAGCTGCTTACTGGACATCGCAGGCAGACAGGCCGTGTGTTTAGCAACCATAAACTATGATGTCCCAATCAAACACTAAACCATGCCTCAGTGTTTTAGATCTCCATTTAGGAAGGGAAAAATATACTTGGTGCCTTCTTAAAATAGCACATGTCTTCCTAAAGCTCCTAAACAAGACTCTCTGGCTAGGCCACCATGACACTCCTTGTCAACAACATAGAGGACGGATGGGGATGGAGAGGGGTGAGACGATGCAGCCCTGGAGGCTCAGGGCAGCCACAGAATCATTTACTCCAGGACACCACTGTCCCTGAGAAACAGGACAATGAGAGAACATATTGTTGGCAACTTCCCGGCTCCTCTCCCCTACAGAAACGAGTGACCACAGTCTATTTCAGGAACCAATACAGACCAAAAAGTAAGGGCTATTTCTCACAGGAAAATCTTTTCCAGTTGGCTCTGTATTGTCACGAGAGACTGAAGAACTGGTATTTTAAACTTCTTTTATTACATTTTAAATATTATCCATGACATGCTGCTAATAATTCATCAGTTAAAAGACAAATATGAACTTTCTGGTTCATTAAATCTTACAACTTAAGCTGGATTTTAATGGAAGAAAGGTTAAAAATAAAGTGACTTGTGTGTGTGTGTGTGTGTGTGTGAGTGTGTGTGTGTGTGTGTGTGAAAACATATCTAACCACCAAAAGACAGAAACCCCCATTATGGCTCCAATGTCAGTCTATCATCAATGCCAGCAGCCCAATACTAACAAAGGCGACTGTAGCAAGACCGAGGGAGGAGGCCCGGGCCCATGAGAGAATTAGGAAGGGATGCTTTGCAGGCTGACACATGTCTGCATTATTTGCTGTGGGTTCGATAGCCATACAAACTGGAATTGCCAGGGATGGGAAGGATGACTTCTCCAAGACACCTGAGAACACAGCCTTGAATGAAGAGCTTAAGCTAAGCGCTGCGAACCGCGTACCACGCACCAATGCAATATCCAGGGAAGGTGGAAGAAAGGGCCTCTGTTGTTTTTTAAAATGTGCTCTCTCCTTACCTGGAATTTTGAGCCCCTCCCCCGCCCCTGGACTCCTGCTGCTGGCCATACACTGAGACTCCCCCCCTCCCCCAACCCTGCATTTGCCTCCTCCCTTGAGAGCCTGGGCCTCCTTCAAGGAGTCTGTGAGCAGCTGGTTCCCCTGCCCTGAGCTCACCTTCTCATAAATCAGAAGCCTCCGGTGGACATCAGGAGTGAGGGCAGAGAGCTCATCTTTCTAACACAGTCAGCCCACAAAGTGCTAAAGCCATTTCTATCCAGCCTGAACTACATTGTAGGAAATAAAGTCTTTTCAAGAGAATAGAAGTGATAGAATTACCCCCACCCCCCACACCCACACACATCCGACCGTCTAGTGAGAATGAAAATCCCACCACCCACATAGACAATGCATGTATCTGGAATCCACAGAGTCAGACTAGGCTTGCTTCTAAGCCCATGACCTTCATCCCTCCAAATGTTTATGATTTGGTAATTACCCGATAGCTGCTCGGCCTCCTCTGTTATAGAACCATTTCAATAAAGACCGGGGTGAGCTGACTTCCAAGCAATTGGGTGTTGCAGGGACCTAGTCCATGGCTGCTCACTGAGTAACCTCAAATTTATATATAGTGGCACACGCATTGTACACTACGAAATTCATATTTAGGTTCTCTGCTTTTTACATATGGGTTTATCATGATTTATCACCATCGTCATCATCATCATCATCATCATCATCACCACCACCACCACCACCACCACCACCACCACTATATTCTAAGATACTACTCAAGAAAGAATGCTGCTTGCTTTCTGTTGGGACTGTGATGGGCTTTCACTCTACCATAACCTGCGATGCTGATGCTGGACTCTACATCCCAAGGCTCACGCAGTCTCTGAAGTTTCAGCCCGCCCCCGCCGTTTTAACCTAAGCTGGTGAGAGCATCTCATCTGCTCAATTAGTGTTGCTGCGGAATACCATTTCCTCTTGTGGCTGATAAAATATTAATCAAAAACAGGAACTGAGCGATTTCTCAGGGTGGATGTCTCCTAATGGTAATACAGGGCGGCAAAGGGAGATCTAGAGGTCGTTGAGTAGTGACTGAGGAGGCAGAGGAGAATGACACGGGGATTAGGGATGGCAAGGACAGCCCGAGAGTCAGGCGAGTTGTCTCCGCCCAACACGGAGGAGAACCAGACGCCTACACACCAAGGTTCCAGCCAGGCCAGAGGAACAGTCTAACGTAGCCTTCATTGCTGTCAAAGGGTGACAATGACACCAGGACACCAGGGTGCTGCTGTTTGTGTTTTTTAATAAAAAAAAATTGTTTTGTTTTGTTTTGAGACCAGGGTCACTCTGTAGACCAGGCTGGCCTCGAACTCAGAAATTCGCTTGTCTCTGCCTCCCAAGTGCTGGGACTAAAGATGTGCGCCACTACTGCTCGGCTGTTTGTGTTTTGAATCTAAACTTCATTTTTTTTCACCCCTTGTGGGTTTCATGACTGTACTCCCTGCCTTAGTAAAGACCAGACAGCAAAGATGGATGAGTCTCAAATGTTGCGAGTTCACAACGTCTGTCTTCTGCTTCCTTCTATCTCTTCCCTTCATGGACACGAATAGGCATGTGAAAAGAATACAGCTTTAGGGTACGCCCAACATGGGAGCTCAGCTGGGTTCCATCAAATTGCTTCATCTCTCTGACCCTGGTCTTCCTGAATTATCTCTACAATTGTCGTCTTCCTCGTGTAGAACCAAAAGTGTGTTCACATCTTGGAAGACCCAGGTGAATGCTCTCCACACCCCACTGCCCAACCCTGCCCCCCCCCCCAGCCCAAGCACATGTGTTCTCACAGGCCTACAGAAACTTATTCCCAGGTAGGCTGATGCCACCAAGAATGAGTTCCTTTTTAAAAATCAATGACTGACTACTATCTAATACTCTGAGAGATCCAGCTGTGGGCAAGAGTTAAGCAACCTGGGAAGCCAATATCTCTAATGCTTACCTTAAAAGATAAGATACACACCTTTTTTTGTGTGTGTGTGTGCCATGTCAGATGTTCAAGTAGAAAAGTCTATGCAAAAGTCCCAAACTCTGATAACACCGGAAATCTGGAACTCTGGCCCTCAGTATTGGCTACAACGGACTTTCGATTTGTTCTAGTACAATAAAGGGACACGTGTAAAGCATTTTGAGGATGCCTATGAAGTCAGAAACTGGCACAGCATACCCCCTACAGAGGGCAAATGACTGTTTAGAATTCAACTGAGGTAGAGGAGCAGGTTTTTGTCACTGACAGGTATGTATGTCCGGTCTCCCCCTTATGAGTAAAACTGTCCACCCTACAAAGAACGGAGCCTGAGAACGTGGATAATCTTCTATACTACAGCTGGAGGTTAGCAGCACCACATTGGGTTCTTGGGCTACGCCTTTGATCATTTTCTGCCTTCTCCACATCCCTCTTCCTATCTGACCCTCTCTTTGCACGGCCCATCACCATCTGCTCACTCGCACTGAAACGTTGCATTGAAAAGCAGAGACTGAGCCAGATGCCCGCTAAAGCAGCTCTACGATCCCCTGGCGTCAATAATCAAGTCGTGGGAGTGAGCCACCCAAGGTCTGAACGCGAGGCCGTCAATTCTTCACTATGCACTCACACGGAACGTGCTTGCTTGTCGGCCAAGGCCAGTGCGTGCTTCAGGAACCAGCAATCTCCTTGGTCTTGTCAACCTGTCTCCTGTGAAGTGCTTATTGGTCCTGGCCACTGCTGTCCAAACAGCACTGTTCTGGCGCTCTCTGTTCCTTTTCTGTATGAGTTACGGCAAAACACAAACTTTTCAGTCTTCTCTCACGAGTCATCAAGGAGCCCCTCCTTGGACTCAGGAAACTGAACTTCAGGGACTTTGGATAAAAAGGCAATCTCTAGGAGAAGACTGGGCCTGGCGAGGGTAAGCCATTCACCACAATGCATGAGCGGCAAATGCAGTCTTGGCATTCTACAATGCAGTCTTGGCAGGCATTCTATCCCACACAGTGAACTCCGCCACCACCCCAGGGCCCTCCTGCCCACCCACCTCACATTCACTGGACAACCCTGCTTGCCAATGCCCATTTGTATTTGACTTTCTTGGGATGATACTTTTTTGCTCTGTCCAAACACCAGCAAGATTATGGTGCCTTCTCTCGCTCTGTGTGCATGCGAAATTATGGAGCAGAGACTAGGAATTACCACCTGCTTCCTCACTCATCCTCAAAAAATGGAATTGAAAGTCTTGGAGACATTAAAACCAATTAATACTGTGAAATGCTGCTCAAATTACCCTCTTTAATGTGTGTCCTCTTAATTACCATCTGCTTTTACATCTAGAAACTTCACTCCCAAGTGTTCCTGTCGAGATTTTTGGCTCCTCTCACTGCAATCCATTAGAATGATAAAAAGCCATTTTAAAAGTTTAAAGTCTGCTTTAGCGATCCCACACCTGGGAACTCGCCCCATCGGAATCAAAGCATCCGTCTAGACTGGGCAAGGGTGCTGACTGCATCACTATTCCTGGTTGACACAGAGGAGAAACCTCAGACACTGAGTGAAAGCCCAATAGACTCCATTTGGGGGGGGGGGTTGGCCATAAAGTCAGGAATACTGGTCTCCTGCTTATGAGAAGAGCAAAACTCAAATCTCTATACATACACAGACCCTACATTTTATATCATGCAGGTGTTGGGGGAGGGGCTCATTAAAAGCCCTATCTTAACACATTGAAACTTCCATAACAAAATGTAATGTACATGAAGGACGACATGCACAGCTCAGGAGACTAGAAGTCCAAGGTCAAGTGCAGTAGATTTGGTGTCTGTGGACAGTCTGCTGTAAGGGTGTGGAAGGCACCTCCTCACCTCATGGGGTAGGAGAAGTGATGATCTCTCTTTTTACTTCTTTTTGAAAAACACCATTTAGGTTTTCTATGAGAATTCTGTATTTGTGTTTGATTATGTTTACCCGCCACTCCCTGCTTCCCACTGTTCTGAGATCCCTCCAGGCCTCTCCCCTCCCCCAACATCGCATCCTTGTTTCCTGGTCCACTGAGTCGAATGGGTATTGTCTGTAGGCTTGGACAAACCACCAGGATCCACACCCCTAAGGAAAACTGACTCCCTCCACCCTAGCTCAACTCCTCATCGAGGGGGCCAGATTTCATGTGTCCCTCGCCTCCATACTGGAATGTTGACTGGCTAGACTTGGACAAATCTTGTCCAGGCAATTATAGCTACTATGAGTTCCTGATGCAATGGCTCCGTCATATCCAGACGATGTCTTTCCATCCCAGTCCTGTGACTGGTATGTGACTTTTGCCTCTTATAATAGTCATACTTCCTATTCCAGGATGTTCCATAAGTCTTGTCAGGAGGGGGAGTCTATGAAGATTCTCCCCTATAGCTCAATGACATCTCAAAGGCACCTTCAGGTGAATTGGGATTTCAACCCATCATCCTGAAAAATGGAAATAAACATTCCAATCATAGCAAATTATATGTGTACACACACACACAGAAATACACACAAACACACACACAAATACTTGTGTGTACACATGAGTGTTTCATATACCCATATGTGATATAAGCGTTCTACACATAATAGAAACATATACGAAGTTTGGAGGAAGCAGATTTCTATATTTTATCGCACACATAGGGATTTGAAATGGAAAAGGCTGGAGGAGCGAAAAGGCTGCCCGCAAGAGGTGATGGAAACAATCATCAGAATAATGCACTGCTAATAAGAAAACAAACAGGGAAGACCTGTGTATCCCTCCCTGTGTCTCAGTTGTCCAGCCCCTGCTCGATGAAGCATGAGCACTTTTAATCCTCATGACTGGGCAACCGTGACTCCTGCTTCACAGAAGAGATAGTAGTGCACGGATAAAGGTCAGGGCCTTTATACTTGCTTCGGAGAGTGTCTCTGTCTCTCTCTAACCATCAAATGACAGCGTCAAGCCAGAACAGCAGCTCAGGCAAAATTAGATTGGTTTATAACTTTGCAGGGGTAAGCAGCATGAGATACCCAGCTCAGGATGCCTGGAGGACTTTCTGAGATGTTTCTGCAGGGTACATTCCATCTTTGCTAGTCGTACAGAAAAGCATGCACCCCAGGACACATGTGGATGTCCTGGTATAGTGTTGAAAGGCTACTTTCCACTCAGTGAAGTCACATGCAAGGTACCCGTGACATGTTCTCCAGGAGCTACGGGAGATCCCAGCCCTGGTAGGGAGCAGACACTGTTAGGCAGAATGGAGGTCTTCAGAGGGAGAAGGTACACTTTCTGTGAGGCTGGGAACTTTTATATGTTGCTGGCCCATTTCCCAGGACATTCCTCGGTGCCTGGTACACAGCTGACATTTCTATGGTTTTCTTAAATAAATGGAATCTGGGTACCTTGTGAATATGCCTTGTTGATATTAAAACTGCAAGTTCCTACTTGTGTAGAAATGAAACAACAACACCAAAATTACTCCCGTGGGAATTGTGTGTGTTTTATGTAAAGATAACTTTAATAACAGCAAATATAAACCACAACAACTGCCACATACTCAAGTCCAATTAAAAGGCACCATGCCAGGTCCTTTAAGAACTTATTTCACATTACTCTTGCAGGATACCAAAAAGATGCTAAGAGCCGAGGTAATGGGGGCCCCAAGAATTTAATATCCTAGCTGAAGGAAGTCTAGCTAGTTGTGAGCACACTGGATATAAAGGCATGGTGGTCCCTCATCTATCCTCTCTATCTCTCTGTGTACCCATGTGCTCACTCACTGACGAAGAGACGATTAAACAGTAGAACATCCTGGTCAACTTCACACAAGCTTCTAGTCCAGCAACCCAGCTTCCTGGGAGGGCCGAGGGTTTGGATAGGTGTATTGATGCCAGGGGACAGTTCAGTGTTGGAGCTCTCTGGACCACAACATGATAGTTACAGAATCCAAACCCAACTGTACCCCCCATCTTGGCTAGATCCCATAATAATTCAGTACACATTCATTAAGACACTATTATGATATCATACCCCCCTACGCCACCGAAAATACATATACTGAGTGCAGCAAGACATGTGCACTTAAAGTGCAGCTTGAAACAAGTCTAGTTCTGGCAATTTTCAGTAGATCATCCTGTTACACCTCTGTGGATACTTAACCCGTTACAATACACTAGGAGACTAAGAGCCGTGTGTGTACGGGGAGGAGGATCATGTGTGCATCTGTGTGATACTAGTTTAGCACGGAAAAGACAGGGTATCCAGTTACATCTGATACACATTTTGTTGGAGGAAAAGCAATTCAATAATAGATGAGGCACTCCATGCTACGTCAGCTTCGGGAATATCATTCACATTACTATAAATCTGATCTAAGGTTTTAATATTAGAAGATATCTGGTTCATATTTGAAGGACGGCCACCCTGGTTTCCTAAATCAGAAATGCATGTAGGATTTGTGTATGTGTGTGAAACTTTAAAATATACATATGGAAAGCCAACAGATAATGTAGTGAAAATCAAATTAAGTTCGCCATTACTGGGGAGGAGTAAAGATGGCTTCCTACAAATCAGACCCATGTGTCCAGAAAGATGGCGGGAGTTAGTGAAGGCCACAGAACAGGAACAGAAGGAGTCCTCATCTGGGGCCTGGACTTCTCAGCTGCAGGTGGCATCGTGCAGCTGGTCTTCAAGATCCACGGCCACCTCTCTTGTCCAGGCATACACTGCCTGGTCATGGATTTTTTTTAATAGTCTAGTTTTTAAAATATTACACACACACACACACAGAGAGAGAGAGAGAGAGAGAGAGAGAGAGAGAGAAACATAGATACATATAGATACATACATATATACATAATAGGCTGGGGAGGGAGCTTGGAGGGATCTATGGAGGTGTTGCATGTCCAAAAGAGAGAAGGAATGTGCTTCAGGAACAAGAGAACAGGCAGGCTAAGCCTAATGACATTGCCGGCAATTCCTGTCTATACAAGGAAAATGAGAAGGAAAAGGAGGAGAAGGGGTAGAAGAAGAAGAAGAAGAGGAGGAAGAGGAGGAGGAGAAGAGGAAAAAGAAGAGGAGGAGGAGAAGGAAGAGGAGGAGAAGAAATAAAAAGAAACTCAATAGCGCAAAGAACTTGTGTCAAAGGCCACATACCATCAGAAGTCTTTCAACTTTGGCAACTTGGCCAAACTGGGGCACGTTGACACTGTGTCACAGGAATGTGCTGACTTGTTGGGGAGAACATTTTCTCCAAAGCCACCTTCCCAGGAACACAGGGGCTGCAACTGCTGAGCCTGCAGAGGAGCCTGGCCGAGCCGGCAGGTGCTAAGGCAGGTGTGGAAGCTACTCATAAGGAGACTGCGATGCCAGAAAGCTGACTAGAATTTTCCAGTTCTCTAAGCACCAACAGCAGATGAATGGGGAGTCTGCGGGTCCGCTGAGGCTTCCAAAGAGGAGCTCAGGCCCTGTGCAGGTCACCCACTGCCCCCTGGGTCCTCCTAAGGGAGGTGACCACAGAGCAAGTTACTAGAGCTGAATAAACAAGAGAGAAGAGCTTGTTTACCGTTTACACGCTGTTTTCAAACATAATGCTGTTTAACTCACTGGGTGTGCAGGAAGCTCCTACTAGGTTCTTCTGGTCTTACAAAAACAAACAAACAAACAAACAAACTTAATCCCCCTCCAAACGTGTGATCTTGTTTTTCCTTAAAAGTGACATTCATTGCAGAAAATGATCAATGACAGGAAAAAAAAACACGTTTCCTCTATTTTTGAGCATGTGCACCCGTGTGTGTGTGTGTGTGTGTGTGTGTGAGTGAGTGAGTTGGAACTTATGGTATGTCTGGAGGATGGAAACTCCCTCTTCCACCTTCTTCCTCAAGGCAAGGTCTCTCAGTCAAATCCAAAACTATCCAAGGTAGCTTGCCCTGGGGATCCCTGCCTTCTGAGAGTGAAATTACAGATGGGCCATCATGCCCAGCCAGGAGTAACATGGATCCTGGAGAATCCAAACTCCTGTCCTCATTTTAACCACTGAGCCATCTCCATCCCAAGGAAAAAAAAATTAATGGCAAAATGTCTGTTATTCCCAGGCCACAGATTACAGTTGACTTACTCGAGTCATATCCCTGGCTCCCACACAGCAGGGGCACATCAGAGTTGTCTCATCAGTGGCTGTGGAGAGGAAGGAAGCAGACAGATAACCCAGGGCGACATTATCTATGCATGTCTCCGTTCTATCCCTGCATTTTTTATACAGCCTGGAAACTACCTACATTCTGTTCCTTTTAAATTGCTGGTTTCGCTTAATAATATATAACAAGGCTTCTACTGACACTCAGGGCACTGAGGCCTCTCTATTTGGTTCTGGGACAAGCAGTGATGTGGTGCACTTAGTTGGTCAGACCGAGGCCACCTGTGGCAAAAGACAGCATACTTGTACATGCATAGCATTCTTCTACACAAATTAATAGTGCAAATATGCCAAGGAGGAAAAGTGTGATAGGTCTTTTAGTGAATGCACATGCTGGTTTCGGGCAATGGTATGTGCACACACACGCTCTCAAGCACACATACTCCTCTGCAGCTGTTGCACATAATTAATGTGCTAATTATACATAATTATCTAATTACTAAAAGAGGGAGTCAAAGCAAGTGCGGTAGTAAAGATATCAAAGTCTGCTCCTTCTAGAATGTTCTATGGCATGGGCTGTCTAGCCAAACTGGAAAGGCACTCTATGTGCGCCCTATTCTTTGAGGGCTCTGTGCAGAGAGATGCCCAGGGAACACTGTGAACTGGGTGACATTGCATCATCCATTTTCAGGGGAGATTTCTTTACATATGTTGCATGGAGAAAAGTTTTATTCTTTGCAATGCTATGGACCCAGGATGTGTAACAGGCCCTTGTGTGTACATGAAGAAGTTTCCAAAAGGCTGTTCTCAGGAATGTAAGTGGTTGTATCAGTTTGGATGGCAGCATTCTTCTGGACCCCAGGTGGTTTGTCCAAGGCTGGCCCTGATAGGCACATAGTAAATCATCATCATCATCATCATCATCATTACAGGTGTGTGGTGGTAAGTGAACAGCCACAGGAAAATGCTGGGGACATGCTGTCAGTCCTTGCCTGTAACTGAGGGAGGCTCTGGTGAGCACTGCAGTTCTGAAATGCTTTCTCTACTGAATCCTTTTCCCCATCTGCCCCTCTATAAAGGTCAATGGGAGCCACAGCAATCCAGGCCAGAGGACTGCTGTCCCCTATAGACCATCCAGATGACTGTGTCCCCTATAGACCATCCAGATGACTGTGTCCCCTATAGACCATCCAGATGACTGCGTCCCCCATAGACCATCCAGATGACTGCGTCCCCCATAGACCATCCAGATGAATGCTGTCCCTATAGACCATCCAGATAGCCACTGTCCCCCTATAGACCATTCAGATAACTGCTGTCCCCTGTAAACCATCCAGATGATTGCTGCCCCCTATAGACCATCCAGATGACTGTTGTCCCCTATAGACCATCCAGATGACATCCCCTATAGATCGATCACTCATCCTAACTTGAAGCTTTTCATTGAGCACAAAGGAAACACTTTACAATGTGGTGACTGAGACACTAGGAACCTTCAGTCTTGATGGAACACAAGAAGGACCACAGCGCTCTACATAGGCCATAGATGCACTGTCGAACTCCTGCTCTCTGGGAGTAAATTACTCTCTCTGTCTCTCTGACTCTGTTTGTCTGTCTCTCTGACTACCCTTTTTCTCTATCTCTCTTTCCTTCTCTCTCTATATATGCACATATATATGATGTGCATATATATGTATATAGACACATGTGTATATATCTGTACATGTATATGTATACGTATATAGACAGTGGTATGTGTACGTGTGTGTGTGTGTGTGTGTGTGTGTGTATGCACATCTACCTATCATCTATCTATCATCTATCTATCTATCTATCTATCTATCTATCTATCTATTGAGGTGGGAGTCTCTATAGAGCAGGCTGGCCTTGAACTCACTATCTAGCCCAGGCTGGATTCAAATTTAACACTCTTCTGCCCCAGGCCCTTGAGTGCTGGGATCATGGGCCTCCTTCAGCGTGTCCTGCCCAAATAATTTAATCATGTGGCCAGTCCTGGTCCCCATACAGATTTATCCCATATCTGAAGAGAATAGACTCCTGCAGACATGGAAGCCACACGTCCACATCTTCCGAGGTGTGATTTGTTGATTTGACAACTCATTGTCCCGCCTTTCTCCAAACATGGTTCGAGGCACCCCCACCCCCTTTAATGTGGCCATCAGGACTCGAGGGACCACGGCAAGCAGAAGGAGAGGAAACCCAAGCCAGCTGGAGGATCTGAAGGCGCATGCTCCCTACTTTTCCTATTTAACTTTACCTTTTAATCTCAGGCCGTAAAAACTGTCCTAATAAAAGATCCATAAATATCTCTGGAATGTGCAGACGAGAGGCTTTGGTGGCCCGGGAGCATATGCTAAGCTCCCCTTCTCTCCCTCCTGTCAGGATAAGGCTGCCAGAGGGGGCAGGCTGGGTGGAAGGAAGATCCAAACTGCCCAGGATGAACAGGATGAACACTTACTCCATATATATTATATAATTATATTATATATAAAATAATAAATATATTTTATATACTTCATATATGATTATATTATATATGAATGCTATATAAATAAATTCTATATCCCATATATTTATATAAATGCATTATATATGCCATATAGTGCATTATATGAACTATATCATACTGCATTACTTAATACATGAATATATATGAGAGCATATCAGCAGCCTAGGATAGGAGACTCAGTATATTCTGATTCACAAATCTCTTCCTATAGTCTCACTCTTCAGAGAGTAAGGACTCCATTTATATTTGTGGAATGAATGAATGAATGGGCTCTATTAGAATATTGTTCTTTTTTTTCAATAAAATGTTAGGTTTATTTTATTTCCTGTGTTTGACTGTTTTGCCTGCACACATGTGTGTGCACCACATGCATGCCCAGGGCCCCTGGCAGACGAGGGCATCAGATCTCCTGGGACTGAGGTTTCGGATGGTCACGAGCCACCATACAGGTTCTGAGAACCTGTCCTCTGTAAGAGCAGGAAGTGCTCTTAACCACTGAGTCATCTCTTTAGCCTCAAATAGTGTTCCTTTAAATTCTATTTCTAATCATGTGTTGACTCCTAAGTAAATATAATTGCCAAATAATTTTGAATTAGATATGGGATTTCTTGAACATATTTAATTTTACTTAAGAATGCCTCCCTTCCTCTTTCTTTCTTTTTTTAGTTAGGAACACTGAAGATTTTTTTTTAAACTACCAGCTTCTTCCAAGTTTAAATTCTAGAAATAAGCCTGTGTTTTTAATAACTTTCTCATTAGAGCATTTTTCTATGAACAGTTCGCAAGGAGTGGCCTTTATAATGTTTTATATAGATGCAAGTTTATAGGAATTTGCAATTTAAACTATTAAAGACTGACTGTTTCATCTATTTCTATGGCCCTTTCACACTACTCTAAGAGAATACTGCAGGGCCACCGTCCTCGCCATGATATCTTGACTACCATGATGCCCAGGGCTGTGAAAATGCAAGTTACATCTGTGACCTGCAGAGTCCTGGACAGAACGCCCTCCCTTGTGAAGCCAGTGTTTCTGACAGTCTCTGATCTTGTCAGGATACTTACTCTTCCTTTTCGTGTGGAGAGTGGGGTCCTGAGGGCCTATCTTCCCCATTTACAGGGCAAGGATGTGGGAAAGCGGGAGCTGTGTACAATCCAGCCCTATACATAACCTGTCATAAACAGCACACTGTGCTTAATATTCAGAACGAGACATCTCTGTCTCATTCTCCGAGACCCTTTTGACAAAAGCCGTCCCGCAGCTGCCAGGAGTATCGAGTCCAGCTGAGGACAAACTTCAAGATGAACCTGAAATCAATTTGCCATCAAATTTTCATGCCTCTCCCAGACTATCTGTGGCATTTTAATTACAAGCACCCTAGGCGGGGGGCGCTACAGATATTGACACTTGGCTCCTACAATAAACTTTATTGGCAACCTCTGTCTGCATGCAGGACTCGCCTAGAATAACAAGAAATGTGTGAGGACGAGTAAGCAAGAGTGGAGTGTAATTGCTCAAAATCATCATCCCTCCATCCCCACCCCCACCCCCCTTCACCCAAGCAGGCCCAGGCATTACTTAGCTTGGGAGACAGGGCAATAACCTGAATTGTATAAAAGACTGGGTGTGGAGAGATGGGTCAAAGGGCAAAGCACGTGCCACAAGGATGAGGGGCTGAGTTTAGATTCACAAGACCCATGAAGAGCTGGCCAGACATGAGAACGTATGTCTGTGTCTGTACTCCCGGTGCTTGGTTCTGAGTTGGGAGGTAGAGACAGGAGACTCTCTGAGAAGCTCACCGACCACCAGAGAGCTGGTGGAAGTTAGGGAGGGCTGATATCTGAGGTCGATGTATGATCTCCACATGAACACTCTGTGGCACACACCTCCTTACACACATTAACAGGTAAGCATGCACACATACACAGATGATGTATCCATAATCTTCAGATTAGATGTGCTGCCATGTCTTAGGAGCCTGAATAGTCCAAGGGTTCCTGTCTATGGGACAGCACTGTGTCGTCTTGCTTTCTTCTGTATGGGATGAGTATTTCTGAAATGTGTCATTCCCCAGCCCTTCAAGGACAGAATGGGCCAAAGGCTGGCCACAGGCTTGAGTTAAGGGAGTGGAAACACTCACTGCTGGTAGTTGGGGAAATTTGTGTGTTGGTTTGGCAGACACCTATCTGCCTCAGTACCAGGAGGAGCCAGCCTCTGACATTTCCTGACTCCCGCCCATGCTGTTAGATGGGCTGCGAATTCGCCAGCCATAAAGGATCCTTGCTCTCTGAAAAGTAAGGACTTTAGGACTGCAGACTTAGGGGATCGGGGCGCCACACCTAGCACTCCTCAACAGGGAGTGGGGGTGGGGAGTTGCAGTAAAGGTCACAGCCTTGTAGTATGTTTCCCAGTGGCACAGACCCCATGCAGCTGCCTGATATGGATCCAATATTCCGATAAATATGACAACTGGCTTTCTGAAGACAACAGAGAGCGTATATGCAGGTACACATGGTTGTAACATTCTCTAGTGCAAAGGACAATTGGTGTGGCCTTCATCAGTAAGAGACATGCAAAACTATTTGTTACAAATGCCACACGGCCAACTGATGCTCAAGGGGAGCTTTTATTGATCTGTGACAAACACTTGTATCCAGAGCTGAGCCATGACCCAGTCTGGGGAGGAAGTACCATCCCCTCTGAGCGTAGCTGGATGATTCGGAGTGAATCACTTAGTGCGAACACGAAGACAGATGGATTCTGGCATTCTGCACATTCTTCGATTGTGTGAGTGAATTCTTTGCTGGATTGGATAATTCAGTTTTTGATTTGGTGTTTTGTGGTGTTGTGTGTTTGGATTCAGGATATAATAGACACAGGTATGTTAGTCTGCAACCTAGTCTGCAATGGGAACATTGTAACCACTTTCTCCATCAAGTCCACCTGGACAAAGCAATCAAGCTTCCGTTTGTAGGTTTTGCCCATTCTTATAAAGTAAATACACTTGTCATGGCTGCTCTCAAGACATCAGGGCAATATCCTTAAACACAGGGTCTGAACATGTTTAGGTCTTTGCACTTTTGGAACACAATTGACCTAAAAAGTCACTTTATCAACCTTTCAACTCCAGGACATGATGTTGCCATCTACAGAGTTCACGGTAGAGAGCCACGCCCTGGAGTCACAGAACAAGAATTTCAAAAATAGCATCTTAAAAGATTTAAAGTGGGCTCATGAGTTTGTGCTGGGAAGCATTGACATCTATCCTTTGCCCAGCTTGACTCCCAGGCCACAAGCTGGACATGGCTACAAAGCATTGGTAATGGTCAAAAGTGGTTTCAAGAAAAGAAAAATGCAGGAGGCATAGAGCTCTGGGATATTAACTGAATAATTCAGTTACTGCATACCCTGTGGCACTGTAGGTAGAGGGTTCCCTTCTCAGTGAACACAGTGTGCACTATACAAAAGTACACAGGCACACACACACACACACACACACACACACCAGGAGATTCTGCCAACAAACTCCTGTGTTGTCCTCTTAGAGAGAGGGACCCTTTGGAACACAGGGTGGTGACCAATGCCTAGAATGGAACAGCAGAAGATTATCAGAGAGTTGTGTCTGGAGGAGTTGGTAGGTCCACAAAGAAGGTGGGAAGGACAGTATTAGGCCCCACTTACACAGAGTAGTCAACTGCAGTCCCCATTGACAGGGCTATCCATAGATGGCCTCCCTGCTAGAGTTTTTTTTCCTACTCCTTAGAGGTTTCTGTTTTGTTTTATTTTAATAAGAAACAAGCATGGAGCTGGAGAGATTGCCCAGTGGTTAGAGCACTTGCTGTTCCTACAGAGGTTCAGTTCTGAGCACCACATTGGGCAGCCCTCAAGGACCTGTTACTCAAGCTTCAGAGAATCTGTCCCCTCCACTGGTACCCATCCTCATATGCATATACCCACACATAGACACATGTATGTACACATACTTGAAAATGAAATATTTTTAAAAGAAAAAAATCAATTTTGTTATGAATTATTTGCTATCATTAGTAAGGCAAAAAATTGATTCAGCAAGCCTGGGGTACAGGACTGCTCTCTCTCTCTAGGCGGCACACAGAGGAGGAGGAGCAGCAGCAGCAGCAGCAGCATTGCACTGCATTGCATCATGTCTTAATTCCATGACACCACATGCAGTTTCTGCATGTATCAAGAGGCATCATTTGTGCAGGCTTGACTAGGGACAAGACCACAACAGGATGCTGGGTTCAGCCCCAGATAGGAAGCCTGCACCGTGGATGCCATGAGCCCATTTCCTAGAGGATAAGAAACCCGTCGTGACATGCTGGAGGCTCGTTCGCCCGGATCTGCAAAGCATCACATCATAGGCAGCACATATTTAATGGCTTGAGCACACGAGCCATCTTCCAAAGCACTCCCAGGAGAGGGTGCAGCTGGGACACATCTACAAGACGTGAACCAGAGTACCCTGGCACTTGTCCGAGACACGGTTTGTTTGTTGCCTTTTCCAGTTTTATCTGTGCCCCTGGTGGTCAGTTGCTTAAAATAAACATCCACAGTTCCTGGGCATAACTCATACTATGCATTTAAAATGAGATCTATAGTGCTTGGCCAACGTGTGTGTGTGTGTGTGTGTGTGTGTGTGTGTGAGTGAGTGATACGGGTGTGTAGATGTCTGCAGAGTCCAGAAGAGGATGTCAGAGTTCCTGGCATAAGAGTAACAGGTGCTTATGTGCTGCCTAACATGGGTACTGGGAACCAAACTTAGGTCATTTAAAAGAAGAGCATCAAGCACTCTTAATGCTGAGCCATCTCTCCAGTCTTTGCTATTTCTTCAGTATAGTTTTATATTTGTGTGTATTTGCACTGTGTGATGTACACGTGTGCAAGTAATGCTCACACATACCTGAGTGTGGAGACTAGAAGTCAGCATTAGGTATCTACCCATACCCCTTTGAGTCAGGATGTGCCATTTCGGCTCAGTTGGCTGCCGGGGACCCTACTAGGATCTGTCTCCATCTATATCGAGGGTTCCTCGGCTAGAGCCAAGTGTTCCGCTTTCTTAAATGGGTTCTGGAGATCGGAACTCAGGTCCTCGTGCTTTTTCAGCAAGCGATTTACCTGCTGAGCAACCTCCTCAATCCTTACAAAAGTAATTTGTATTCGGATATTATTAGCGTTAACTGTTCCTTTAAAAACACAGCAACCCACACAGAAATCGCTAATGTTCTCTTCCATCAGAACATGGGCCGGTCCAGCTGATACATTTGCTCGATGTTGGGGCGGGGGTGGGGGGGTGGGGGGGTGGGGGGTGGGGGGTGGGGGGGTGGGGGGTGGGGTGGGAGGGACTGGTAGCAAGCAATACTATCGGGGCTGACCTCTTCATCGGAGAACACGGTGTCCTTGTTAGAAGAAACTTGCTTCTCTTGCGTGTTCAACAGTGGTACAGAGCAGAAAGGTCCTGAGTCTGACCATAAAACAGGCCTCTGGTAAGTTATAATTAATCAGCCCCTAGCTTCTAACAGGAGCCAGCTGGTGAACGTGACATTGCTGGAGCTCGACAGGTGTGGCAGTGAGACACATGGTCTCTTTCTTGCTGGTTGCAGGACATTCGGGTAGGTGGGTAGGACTGTGAAGATTCTGAGCACCCCCTCTGAGGACAGGACAGAATGAAATTAAAAAAAAAAAAAAACAGTGAACGCTCAGATTCCCTTTCATTTTTTGTCTTCTTCTCTTTCTCAGGTTAAAATGACATTCTAGGAGCACAGGAGCGAGACTTCCGGCTTGACAGAGTGGCTAAGGCACTGAGCAGACTTTCCTCTGAAGCAAAAGCGATATACAATGTTGACATGTGCCAAGAACTCACTTGGGCAAGGCGCCAAGAGAACAAGGCCTGTCAGTCGGCCACGGGGAACGAGAGAGCAGGGAGTCCAAGTACGTTTGGAGAGATGCCTTACAGTTCTGAGGCAGCCTTTTCATGTCCACAGGGGCCCCTGCCCCCAAACTTGAAGCCTCTTGTTTCTGGCTCTGGGAAGCCGCTGCTGGCGAAGACATACCTTGTAGGCAAACCAACGTGATACTCAGGCAGACCCTGTGGTGTGAGGGGTCTAGAAGGGGCCAGGTCAAGGTGGTAAACCTTCCAACCAGACCATCTCTCATCTCTTGCACTCAGGCAGGGCCGTGTGCTCTGCAGGGCCAATCCTTGCCCGTCTCCGAATCATGTTGCTCGTGACCAAGGAAAGGTTGAATCTGCACCCTGACTCCCACCCCCATAGCCCTGGAGTCCTTTCCACCCACTCTCTACAAAATCAGTTCATCTGGGTAATTTTTAAAGTGGAGCGCGTGGGCCAGCTGGAATTGGTTGCCTCTTCCTGGCCAAGTGCTTGGGGCTCCTTCCAGCCTTCAGTCTGCATGCTGTGTGTGCTAGTGAGTTCTGGAAGGCATGTCCAGGACTGGGAAGGAGGGTGTTGCTAACCATAGGACCCGAAACTTCCCTAGGCTGTCAGGCAGCCATCCTTTGGGCTTGGCTATTTACCCTCACATTCACTGGCTTCTGAACTAGAAACCCCCATCCAGGTCCTTAAAAAGAGAAGATGATTTTATGATTTTCCAGGGAAAGGTGTGTATGTGTGTGTGTGTGTGCACGCGTATGTGCGTGCACACTCATTTATGCTGCTCTTATCCAGAACACGTCTGATAAGAGAGCCACAGGACAGGGCCTGCCTGGCAGGATGCTGCCTTCCTTCTAGAAAGCAGGCTGCTTAGATAAGGTGCAGGGGACAGGCAGACGTCCCCTGGAACACCTGGCAAGTACGTTCATTTAGAAGGAAATAATATCAACAGAAGGGCAGAATATTGTCTGCCTCCTCTCCAGCCACAGGGAAGGTAGATAATTAGACTTCATTTACAACCCAGAACTTTTAGAAATAAGACCTGTGTTGGTCTTTTCTTTTTCTTTTTTTCTTTTCTTTTCTTTCTTTCTTGCTTTCTTTTAAGATATTTTAACTTTGAAGTTCTGAAGATTGGGGTGGGGAGATGTCTTGTGTGAAATGTGCCTGGCCTATTGTATTTGAGGGAGTCAGGGGAAAAAAATCAGGGACAATAATAGTCCTTCACGGAGAAGACGGGATTGTGTTCTACACACCATTTATCTCCTTTTGGACACAAAAGCATATGTGCAAATACGTCCGTTTATACATTCTTCTTCTGGGGGTCTACAACTCTTCTGAGTCATTATTCATATTAATTAATGTGTGTTTGGTTTCTAAACTGCTGGGCTTAAGAACTCAGGTTGAGATGTGCTAGGAAAGTCAATGCCCCAGCACTGCCAGTGGCGGGGTAGGGGTAGGGGTGGGGGTGGAGCTCATAGGCTGGCTCCAGCCTTCTAATAGGGTGACAGGAGCTTCGCATGTCTGGAGCAAGGCAACAGGACCCATGATGGGCCTTATGCTTGCTGTCTGGAGACAGACATCCATTCTTTCACACTCCTGGATTCACAGAGAGGTTCGCAGGATGAACTAGGTCGTATTTCATAAATTCTGAGTGCTCACGGGAAAAGAAAATGATAGTACTACTGAAACCCAGTCCACACAGTTCTGTCTTCTGGAATGGCCCAGCTCTCTGAGCCTGTTAAAGGTAGTTCATCAAGCAAAGTGCTTTGCATGGGAGGGCAGGTATAACGGGAGCCGGGTAAGGAGGCATGAGAAAAGACCAGATGATGTTTGTGAATACATTCCAAAAATTCCAGGTAGACACATGCGTTTCAAGACACTGATCTTGCTAATAAACATTAGTTCATAAAATAATTTAGTGTACATGCGTGGATTTTAGAGAACACTCTCTGAAAGAACTTTCTGGAAAAATGAAAGCAACCTTCCTGTTCATTGTTTTAAAACTTTTGCACACTTCCCCCAAAGAGCTATTTCCAAATACAACCTAGAGATATATTTTATTTCAGTTTTCCACAGATGTGTCTCTACACACCTGCTATTCTAGTTATTTATTAACCATGCCTAGTTTTGTAGTTTCTAGCTTTATATCTTTAAAGTCGTTAAAACTCAACAAGAGAATTAATCACAAAAGAAATCTATCAAATACGGTTGCCAAGCACTTTCCCCCTCCCTGACTGACATCTTTAAAATGTATTTTAAGGTTATTTATTTCATCACACCCAGGGAATAAAAAAAATAATAACTTGCAAGTCTCCAAGTTCAGAGAAAGCATAAAAATGTGATTTACTATTTATTACACATGCATATTATACATTGCATGTTAATCTCCAGTGAGCGAAGTTTAACAAACTTGACAACGCTACCGTTTGCTAGTGCGGAGAAAGAACTGGCATCTGTTTGCTTCCAGATAGGATTCCTTCTGTGTATTTTCTGGTAAACCAATAGAAGACAGGCTGTTTAAATGGGCAGTCAAGCCACAGTGCCCCCTGGTGGAAAAATAGTAAATGCGTGCACTTCTCTCAAGATTTTAGAGACATCTAATTGTTACAGCGTGAAAAAAAGTTTCAAATAAAGAAAAAATACAGATTGGAAGAGTTCATCTCATGCGTGTTTTAATAGATGGAGAGTAAAGAGTTGCAGTAAATTCCTCAAAATAACCTTGATCAGACATGGTGTTTGACAACAAAGAATTAAATATACTGAAGATTTGGTGTTTGGAGTCAAACTGAGAATCGCATTTGCAGTCAAATTGAGAATTGCAGAGTATACGTATTTTAAAACTAAATTTACGCCAGTGGATCATCCAGCAGAAACACACGGGTGGACTTACTCTCTGAATGTGCTATGGAAATGCAAGAGGGCAGATTCCAGATTTTACCGGGGGACCAAAGGACTCCATCTTCCCATCATGCTCTTAGCAAGCGCCTCTGATAAGCAGCTTACAGGGAATTTCCTGGGGTCAGACATAAATAGACAGTCTCAGGTTCCCTTAATCCGGGCGCACATCGCTTGCAAGTTAGGCCTCGTAAATCTCAAACCCAGTCGAAGCACACACAACGAAATGTTTTAGAAGGTGCAGATACATTAAATGACAGATACATTAAATGAGAGCTTCAGCACCACAGACTCATTAATCACGCAAACAATACTGATGGCCTGGCGCTGATCTTAAAGGACTCCCTCCTTCTCCCAGAAGGCACCCTCCCTTCAATCCTAGCTACCTCACCTCGGGAAGGGGAGAAGTCAGGAATGGAAGAGCGCCCCTCATTTCTTCAGACAGAGAAGCAGCATCTGAAATGGTTCAAGGTTGCACTGCACTTGTGGAGTGAAAAGGGCCACAGTTTCCGGCTTTGCTAATCACACTTTGCTTCCTTTGTAAAGTATTTCAAGATATTTGTCAGAAGCAGGTGATACTGACAAGATGAAAGTCTGTTGGGGGGGACATGCTCACCTCCTGATGAACAGATACACGGGACAGGGATGCATCCCTACCACAGAATAATAGCATTCAACAATAATTTTAAAAAAATTAAAAGGTATTACTAGAAGCTGTTAACAAGTGAAATTTGAAGTCAGGACGCCATGTGAATGAATACACAGAGAACACCATGTATGCTGTGATTCCATTTCTCTGAGATGCCCCCAGCAGGCAAGTCCTTAGAGACAGGAAGATTACCACCGCCTAGCGTCACACATGTGTGTGTGTGTGTGTGTGTGTGTGTGTGTGTGTTGACTGAGATGGTGTCTAAGAACACAGGATATTTTTTAGAGCTAATTAAATGTTCTGAAGTTGTAGAGCTACTAAAAACAAGCCAATCTCACACTGTGCATGGACGGCGTATGTGGTAAACGTGTTATATATCCATTCAGCTGGATAAAGGAGAGTAATGGAAGCCTAGGGCGGATGACTCTGCAAAGCTCTAGGGCATATCACATCTCCCAGTTTAAAGGAGGGAAACAAAAACTGAACTAACCAAGTCACAACAACAACACCAGGAGCAAGCAGGGTGTCGCACCAGGCTTGGGAAACCTGGGTTAAGCAGGACCCCAACTTTTGCAAAGGGTTCGGACTCAAGCTCTCTTTCCTTCACATGAGAAAGAAATGGAAGCTAATGATGGGAATTCTGGGTCGAGGGGTTTCCACCCTTACTGCTTTCCAATTCCCTGGAGAGCCAGATGCGCTTACCCTGGAGCATTGCTACTCTATGAGACGTCCCCAGGGGACTCTAACAAGCAGCTGAAGGTGAGGACCACTGTTTGGGAGTGAGGCAGCCTAACACCTAGAACAGAGTCAGAAGGCAAACCTGGCTGAGATCTCAGCCGGCTTCCTAGTTCTCAGAGAATATCTGTTTCTCGCTCCTTTAGGTTACGCTGAAGGTGTGTCCCGAGTTTTCACTGGTTGCCTGTGGACCACTGTGGAAGGCAGGATGTAGTCGACAAGTCTTCCCTGCAGTGAAACGTACCAAAATCCCCAGAGTGTTTCCACAGACAGAGAGATCAGAACCAAGTGCCTGCCTTCCTCCTACACACAGGTATCATTCCAAAATCAGCTTTGATTTTGTTTGTAACAGTGTGTGTTTGTGTGTACGCGCCAACACACAGGTATCATTCCAAAGACAGCTTTGATTTTGTTTTTAACTAAGTATGTTTGTGTGTACGCACGCACAATACCTATCCTTGTATATATATGTTCAAGGAAGTCAGTCGTGTTCGGACCCAGAGTTTTATGTGAATTAATTGGGGTGTGTAAGCAGTGCCATTTAGGAGTCTCCTATTCCTACTTCACATTAATGCTGCTGAATAGCTGAGGATATTGTGCCCCCCACCTTCACCCCACCCAGGCCATGACTACTTAGCTCCTGGGCTGGGTTTCAATACAAGCTAAACATGTGCCACCCCAGGAGCGGTACCTACATTGCTTTACTGTGCAGAGGAAAGGAATAAAAAAACCACAATGTCTTTTCCTTTCTTTCCTTTCCCCCTCCTTCCTTTTGGAACATCTACGAGCCAGAAAATATCGACCCCTCAGAGGGCCCGGCACAAATGCTGTTGTAACACTCTCTCTGGGTCTGTACCGATCAATGACAATTTTGGAAAACACTGCCTGAATAATTCATCACAGAAAAAAAAAAACGCTTTTGGATGAAATGATATTGCTGGGGCTTCCAGCACAAACATACATGTGTTCCCAGGCAGCCAGTCCAGCTGGAAGACAGCTCCAAGTCATTGGGACGGCACCCAAGTCGTTGGGATGGAGCCCCCTGTTTTGTAAAACATTATGAGCCATGTACCCACTCCCAGTCACAGGAAGTTGTGCCAGAGCCTCAGCCAGGTGTTCCAACAGCATGCGCCTGGCACACCTTGCCACTGTTTTGGCCATGAGGGAAGTGTCACTGTGGTTGACTCTATGCGGCCATATGTGGCCTTACAACATTAACAAAAAAGACAGACCAAAAAAAAAAAAAAAAAAACCGGAAAGGAAATAATATTTTTTTAAAAGGAGGGTGGGGGGATGGGAGGAAGGCATGGGGAAATGCTGGCTACATTCTGCACAGAGGAAAACTGAAGGACACCAGGAAAATTCAATTTGATCTTAGCGGTCGAGCTGGAGACTTAGTACCTGCGTCAATCAAATGCTTTTGTTTCATTCTAGAGCCTCGTCTCCCGCCTCCCTCTGCAATGCACAGCCTGGGCCCCTGGAGTGCTGCAGTGGATGTGAGTATCAGGATTCCTGGGCTGGCAGAGTTCTACAATGCACAGGTATGCTGGCTGGGATGCAGGCTCCCGCCCTGGCCTCACATTCCAAAGCCATCAGCGTTACCTGTAACGGCTCTTGTCTTTTCTGTTTAGAGTCAAACTGCTCTGTTTATCTTTTCCTGTGCACAGCAACCAAAATTCAAGCTTCCCTCTCGGTTCCCTTTTGTTTTTTTCTTTTTGTAATTTATATATATATATATATATATATATATATATATATATATATATACACACACACACACACATATGTATACACACACATATATATACATATATGTATATACATATATACATATATATACATATATGTATATACATATATACATATATATGTATGTGTATATATATGTATATACATATATGTGTATATACACATATATACATATGTGTATATATATGTATATGTATGTGTGTGTGTATATATATATATATATATATATACACCAAATACATGGTGGTGCGTTTACTTATGGCTTTATATGTGCATGTGTAATTTTACATGCATACCTCTGGTTACCTCTGGTTAGACCAACCTGAAAGAATCTAAGCATAACGCCCCAGGTTTGCTACAGGGGACACAGCAGAAAGAGACATGAGCTTGCAGGACCACAGCGCCATGACCTCATAGCAGCTATGGTGACATGCATAAGACCTGCACAAGGTCTGGCCAATCAGCCTTCCAGCATGTAAATGGGAAGGGGTTCAGGGGGCCGGACCTCTAGCTGAGATGCTTAGGTAATGGCTGCTGAAAAAAAGGAGAATTTTCTGGAACATGTGTCCCCTAGTAGTTTGCCCATAATATATTCATGCACATTCAGGCAAAACTGATTGGACTCAGTGGGTTATTTAAAAACAAAAATGGGAGGTCTGGGGGAGTTGAGGGGAGAAGGGTAGATATGATCTAAATACACTGTATTCATGTATGAAACTGTTGAATGATACTGAAAGATGGTCTTGACTTTGGAGGAGAACAAGTCCAGAAGGTTAAGACAATCAGATACTCGGAGATCACCATGTGGTAGGAGGATCCTCTAATGGAGGCTAACAAAGGTGCCCGGAAGACCCCGTAGCCAGTGCTGTGGACCCAATGTGGAAGACAACAAAGTCACAGGACATGAAAGTGAGTCCCCAGGGGCACAGGATGAGCGGATATCCAGAGGGATTGCCTAAGAAGAAAGCAGAGAGGTGGACAGGAGGCATTTACAAAGAGCCTGGTGGGCTAGCCCCATCTAGAGAGACTGTAAAGTTCCTTACCACCATTCTTCATATGGAAAAAGAAAGGCCTGGATGGTTTTGATACTTACGAAAATTCAGTTTTAATCAACGTCGGTTAAGTTAATTATTGACTCAACAAGGATGAAACTTGAATAAGATCATCTTTGCCTTAAGCCAAACTATTAAGAAGCCTCAGATAGTTAATAGACTGAAAGCCCTCAGAATTATTTCTTTAGCCTTTATAACATTCCAGGCTCAATCATTATTGTGAGGATCTCTCGGTGTCCAGGAAGGCAAGGTCACCCAGAAAGTTCCATTTATAATTAAGCACAAAGAGAGGGGTTCCCTGTAACACCCCCCACACCGCTACTCTCATGCTAAGTCTGTACAACCGGATGTCGCTTGCTTCCGGCTACCTTTATGAGGAGGACACGTGCGCAGTTTGGAATCAGACTCTTGCTGAGACCTGGTTCCCTTCAACTCTCCCTTGAGCTCTGAATGGCCTGCAGCAAACCTCACTAATTTGGGAGGCTAGAGGAGGCAAGAATGCTTGTGATGTCTCTCGGAGTCTTCTTTTCCACCCATTCCATGGTGACAGTATTGATGCTCTCTTAAAAATACCAGAAAGAAAGAGGGGAGGGGAAGAGGGAGGAGGAGAGAGGAGGGAAAGGAAAGGGAGGAGATGAGAGGGAGGTAGGAAAACTGAGGGAGAATAAATTACAACGCACCCTGTTCTAAAATGCCATCAGAGGGCCAGTGAGACCTTGGCAGGTCAAGGTTCATGCTGCCAAATCTGACAGAGCAGAATTCCATCTCCCGAATCCCACAACTTGTCCTCTGACCGCTATGTGCACACTCTGGTATGTGTGACCCCCCTATAACATATACATACACTACATATACATATACATTTTAAAAACTTAATGCCGTTATCATACTAATATTTTATATGCTAATTTAAAATTTTAATTTTAGTCAAACAAATTTTTTCCCAAATTCCCCTCAGAATATTTTCTAAATTAATTATCTGGAAGTCTGGTATCTCTTACTAAGCCATAATCCGGGTTCTCACCCAGCCACAGTCCCACCAAGGCAAGGTTGAGCTCCCACGCTGTAGGACTCCTGCCTGAACGCCAAGGAACGTGGATTTATTAAGCCGTGGGAGGCCAAGGCGTAGATATGCTATTTCTGTTCTCAGGCCAGTCATAGGAAAGCTGCTCACTGTTGTCACCTCCCCCAAACTGAGACCTCGCCAGTGGAGAGCCTGTGACTTAACTCAGCCCTCGGCCCTCATGGTCCTGGTGGCCTGCAGCTGTGTGGCCGGGCCCTGAAGGAAAAGTGCAGTCTAGTCTCCTTCCATCTAGACGGCTTCCCATCTGCAGTGAGCCAACTCTTCTGTTTGGAGCACACCTCTCTGGGTGCTTAGAAGACATGGTGACTGTCCTTGAATTTGAGAGGGTGAGCACAAAAGGGGTCGGGACAGAGTCGGGGTGTAAACGATGCAAACACAGACCGGTCTCAGCACCAGGGGAGCAGTGAGTCAGCCCATTGCTTTCTTTGCTGACCTGGAAGCCTTTGCCCCCACACAACATCTCTGACTAAGAAAGCTAAGTTCAACGGTCTTTATTTTCAATCCTATAAAAATAATCTATGGTTAACTTAAAAAGAAACAAAGCATGCTTGGTTTGAAGCAAAGCCAGCTCACTACATCCACAGATTAATGTAGTGGCCAGCCCTCATCAGAGAAGTTTCTCTTTGTAGTAGACAGCAGCAAATAAGGAGACCCCACAGCCAATCAAGGCGAAAACAAGGGGTGGGCCACTGTGAGCTCATGGGTTATGGTGGAACCCCATAATGTCGGGGGACATAACGTGACAGCCACAGGTGACAAGTGGCCACAAAGGAGCAGTTGTTGCACATAAGGACTCACAGCAGGTGAGACAATACACACAGACCTGCACAGGCTCACGCTGGACAAAGTCCCAGCATGAAGAGAGGGTGCTTACAGAGACCCACCCCCTAGCCGAGGAGCTGCGTATGGCCTGTTGATAGCCAACGGAAGGAGCGTTTATTTTCTTTAGGGGCTGTGACCCCTGGTGGGCAGACCACCATCTGGTTAAGGCCAAATATCCAAGAGCAGTACAAATTGTACTTGGTAGGTTTTAAGAAAGAGGAGGGCATTAAGCTGGGTGGGTAGGGAACTAGATGGATCTAGGAGGGATGGGGTAAATATGATCATAATGCATTGTATGAAACTTATCAATGAACTAATAAAATAAGAAAAAGAAACTGATTATTTTTCTATGGCCCTCTACCCAGACTGCCTCCCCGGGGCTGAGACTCAACCAGCAGTCTGCTCGCCGCGTCTCTTTAGATCTCCTTTAAGCACAGGGGTGGCCTTCGAAATAATGGTTCTCGGGTTTTAAAAAACGTAGATCGATGGCTCATCTCCACTTCCCGTCCGAGGGGCCTGACCTCCAGGCTCAGCCACAGAACTGGTACATCCGTCCATCTGATGGTGGGAAACGGGGTGGCCGTCAGAGTGTCTAAGGAGGAAGTCGGCAGTCCCCCTCAGGATGAGCCTGAAGCCCTCAGAGTGGCCTGTCACCGTGCGATGGACATCAGCCCCCCACCTGCCTTTCACTCAATTGACAGCCCTTCCTCCGGCTATAGGATCTCGACTGTAATTACAGGAAAGGCCGAACCGTAAGGATGGGGGGAGGGGTAATTGACAAAGAGCTCCAGTGCAGTCTCCAGGACCGATGGCCGGGTCTCACGTTGTTGCTTCTTCTCAAACCGGCGACCAATGCATAATCCATTAAGCCGGGACCACGCAAACCCAGGAGATGGGGCTTCTGCACTCCAGGCACCTGTGAGGCTCTCGGAGGCGGCCCCCCGACTCAACGACCCAGCTCGACAGAGTGCCGCCATACAAATTGCCTTCGAGAGGCACAGTTTTGCTGTCCTTGCTGCTGCTTTCTTTTGCTTTGTGTTGGTGTTATGTTTATTTATCAACCCATCCCAAATGCAGAGGGGAAGACAACCTTTACCGGCTTTGTAATCTAAACTTCAGCCGAGCTTCTGGAGGCTATGTACTACTGTAAAAGTGGAGAATCCAAAGGTACTTAGGAAGAAGTAGCCACTGTCATCTTTCTCAAGGGAAGGCAAGGATCAGAGGCTGGTGAGACAACTTGGTCAGTCAAGGGCTCGCCACACAGGTATAAGGACAGTAGTGTGGGCCCCAACATCCATATTTAAAAGCTTAGTGCAGAGACAACACATGCTTATGTAATACCAGGACTTAGGCACAGTGGAGACCAGCAGTATAGCTATATCGGCAAACTACATGTGCACTGAGACCCTCCACCTCAAAGACTGAGGGGAAACATTAAGGAAGACGCATGCACACACACACACACACACAGACACACACACACACACACACACACACACACACACGCACGCATGTACACGCGTGTGCACACACACACACGTACACATACATCTGTACTTGAACAAAGCTAATGTAATTCCATATCATACACCGGGTCAGAACATGGTCCCAGATGGTTTAAAAACCATTGTTCCTGTGTGTTCCTGGTCTTGCTATATAGTTTTGATCTCAGGATTCCCAGTGCTGAAACTGGGTAATGTGGTATTCAGAAGGACCTGATAGGTTATATATTCATAAGAGTCAGGCAAGAGTCACATAAACATTGTGCATATATATATATATATATATATATATGAATTATTATGGGTTTTGGTCTTATATCTTTAATCACGACCTGTAGTAAAAGGAATGATTTTCCTTAAATTTCTCAAAGGTTCTTCATAAAATGACTGGCACTGTGGGCACCTGGAATGGCCCAGAGCAAGTGCTCTTGTGAGCTGTAACACAGATGGAGCCATCAATTAGCTGCACGGGCCAACCTTCTTCTGCCTGTGTGTGCAGAAATCAAAGTCCAACTAAATGAACAGGTAAGCTTGCTATTGCAAATCAAAAAAAAAAAAAAAAAAAAAAAAGCGTTCTAAGGAAGCTTCAGAAGCACAGCAATGCTGGCCTCCATAGAGATCCCTACCATAGATGTGCTTCGGAGGGTGAGTATCTAACCTGTGGAGGCAGGGCCTAGTAGAAAGCATGCCCAGTAGAAAATCATTCCCATCTATTACTGGTAGAAAGTTTTCCTAGACTTCTCCGTAGAAGAGGGTTGACCTCCAACAGCACAAGACCACTGAGAATAAAATACCAAAGGCCGTTGGATAGAGGCCCCGTTTGTTCTCTGTGCAAAGAATCATGTGACTTTCATCTGAGTGTCACTTTGGAATTTGGGGAAATAGATAGATTGCTTGCTGAACAAGAAGGAACACTTGAGATCCCACATCTGTGACCACAGCACTGGAGAACAGAGACAAACAGATTCTGGATCCCAGGGGCTTGCTGGCCAGCAAACCTGACTGAAATGACAAGCTCTGGTTCAGTGAGACCCTGTCTCAGAAAATCAGGTGGAGAAGTGATTAGGAGAGCTACCTAATGCCATGACAAAACACAGGTGAGTGCATACATACATAGACACACAATACACACACACAATATACACATACATACACATACATACACATACACACATACATGAACAGACACACTACACACACATACATGCACACACACACACATATATATACACATACACACACACACACAAACTCACACAGGATATCACTTTGCTAGGATGACAAAGAGGAACATCTCTTTGTCATCCTAAGGTAGTGACTCCTTAGATTAGTAATCTGAATGGCTGAATGGTTAGTGATGTCTGTGCCAGTAGGACACTTGGGATATGGAAGCATTTACTCTGGGTACCCATTGTCCCCATGCTCATTCCCCAAGAATGTCACACACTGGGCTTTGGGTTACTGGAAATTCATAAGACTATGCCTGACGATGGAAAAAAAAAAAGACAAAGCCAATACATTCTGAGAGGATGGTGCATATTCTCTCGGAACCAGCTACTTCCTGGATGACTTTGTTAAGTCAATATGAGTCACTCAGGACATGTGAGCAGTACAATAAATTTCTCTGAGCCAATACAGGGACAAAATTTAAGTATATATCTAGTCTCCCTTGGGAGAGAAAAGAAGGAGATCTTGTAAATAACTCCTGGGGCAGGTCCTGGTCTTCATCCTTAAGGTCAAAGATGTCTCTGCTCCGTGCCATGGTCTTATATGCAAAGGTGCCAACATTCTGACTGCTACATGCTATCGATCTCATGTGTACTGAATGTTGAGTATTCTAATTCACTGTGAAGCGCATCTTGCATATAGATGAGGGCAAGGCTAGGAGTCTACAGAAATGGGCTTAATTGCTAAAGAGTTACTGGAGTGGCTCCTCCAGAGGGCCATGCCACAGCCCAACTAGCCCACTAGCTGGTGAATGTAAAAGATGATTGGAAGACACATAAATAAACACGCCCTCCTGATTAAGACCTCACCCAAGCTCTACTGGCCACTGGTGCCAGCCTTAAGCCTTCACCCCATTAGCTAGTCACAAGTTAACTGTGATTCAAAGATGCTTTTTAATGTTCGGATTTTCTCGAGGTGTGAGCCAACATTTCCTAATTAGATACGATGCTGTGACTTAATGAATCCTTATACTCCATTGAAAAGAAGATACCCAGAAGTAGCAGGCCTCATATTTTCCACGGCAGTATGAAAGGACAGGTAACTACATGCAACAACTGTTCACTGAACACCCACAAGGTCATGGGCTAGGACTGCAAATGGCCGAACAGCACTTGTCCAATAGGCCTCTCTTTTACTGGCTAGACAGGATACAGATGAGAATAGGATGTCAGTAGAATGAGGAAGGAGGTAACTAACAGGCTAAGTGAGGAACGGCTCATCAAGATTTTGTGGGCAAGCTGACACTGAGAACTGTATTTTGGTATATCAAGGATGTTAACGAATAGGCAAGTGTAATGACATTCCAGGAGTTAGACAGATAGGGGCCTTGGGAATAGATCACCATGGTGATCCCAGTTCGTTGTTGCTAAAGCGTCAAGTCAGCCATGAGGGAAGACACAGGAGGAAAGAAAGGTAGGATGGACAGCCAGGGCTACTCCAGAAGCACAGATGCCTGTGGTGACTTTCCTATGTATGCATTTCATCTTTTATTTTATGAAGCTCATGCTCACGAGGGCGTCCCTTCAGTGGAGCAACAGTTCTGGGGGATGTTCTCTGAGTTGATTCTTAGGCTGAACGGCTAGTAGCTTAGCTTGGAGAAGAGAAGATAGAATCTGGTGGCTTGGATGAAGATGACTCCTGTAGGACTGTATGTTTAGAAACTTGGTCCCACATTCAGTAGAACTTTTCGGGAAGGATTAGGAGGTATGGCTTCATTAGAGAAAGCATGTCACTGGGGTTGGGGCTTGGGTTTTCAAAAGACTCATGCCTTTCCCAGTGTCGCTCTCTGCCTCCGACGTGTGGATCAAGATGTGAGCACTCACCCGTCCCTGCCCTACCACCATGGCTTTGCTCTGCTACATGGGCTCTAGGCCTGTGAATCCATAAGGGCAATTAAACACTTTCTTTTATAAGTTGACTTGGCCAGGGTGTTTTCCACACTAGAAAACTGTCTAAGATGGAAGGGGATGGGGGACTCTGCTGAGTCACCGCATACAGAGAGCCTGGCTTGTTGCGGGTCAGAGAACTTGGTGTGCAGAGGCTAAGTATCTAACTAGGTGCTCTGCAATCCTAAAGAGAACCAAGCAGAAGTGAGGGCTGCTTGTATTTTCCCACCCCGCACCAGGTCAAAAAGTGCCCTGTCTCCTTTCTGCTCTGTGCAGTAACCTGAAGGTCTGAAATTAGCCCTGTGTTGAAACTGCAGGGTTCATGACCTCCTTGTGAAAGGTGTAAATAATTTTAGAGGCTGTGGAGCAATGGCCCGAGGAGAATTCCATCACCAGAGAGCTTCACTGTTAGAAGAGGCCCGGCCAATGGCTTCAGACAAAGGCAGCCATGTAAACAAGCAAGTGCATGACCAGCCCTTGAGGTCAGTTAAGATAAATCATGATGCCTAAAAGCTTGTGTGGCGCCCAGTTACTCAACAACAAGCCAAACTGAGCTTCACAGTTGAGTTCTTCCTACTTACGGTCTGAGGACCATGGGAACCAATACTACCACCTAGCTGTTTACCTTCCATGGCCTTGATTAGGAAGGAAAGTTCAACTACAAATATAAGCCAGCCCAACCCAACTCCAAAGAAAAGAAGAACCAACAAAAGACTAACAATAAAACAATAACAAAAAGAAAAAAAAATCCAAAACCATTCTCCCCCAATCTGAACAAATCATTTAGT